>NW_010972791.1:1633-4701 GCF_000737465.1 Haliaeetus leucocephalus
CGCTCCCGCCGCCCACGCCAACTCCCGACCCGGCCGGCGTCGCAACCGTCGCAACCGTCGCCGCCAGGTTTGGGGGGACCCCAACAAACGTCGCAACCCCCCAGCCCCCGCCAACAGCTCCCCAAAAGCTGAGGTGGGTTCGGAGAGGGGAGGTGGAGCGGTGGGATCAGGGGTCTCCTCTTCTTCCTCCTGCTCCTCATCCTCTCCTTCTTCCCGGGGGGGTTCCTCCTCGGAGAGGCGAGAGGCAATCTGCATCTCGAAGATGGTGTCCTCGCAGAAGCTGACGAAGAGCTCCATCTTCTCCGCCTCCCCCCCCTCGTTGACCACATCGAAGATGAACTGGCGCTTGGATTCCTTCACTTGGGGCATCTCCCACTGTGCCTTGTTGGCGGCGCTGATCTCGAAGTAGAGGCGTTCGATCCGCCGAGCGGCTCCCATGATCTCGATCCGTCCCAAAAAAGGACGGAAATACTCCAAGATGCTGGCCGCTTGCTCCAAGAAGGTCCGGAGACGTTGGTCATGGGGAACATGCTCTGAGAGGTTGGTGAGGAGCACGGCCACGTTGAAACCGATGTCGCGAGCAGGTTCTTGAAAGCGACCGGCAAAGGCTTCCACGTCGATCATCTCATTCTCGTCCGCCTCCGAGCAGGAGAGCAGGAACTGGATCTCGGCGGGTTCGTATTGCTTCTGGCTGTCCATCGCCTTCTGGAAGTCCTTCTTGGAGATGAGACCTCGCGGGTCTGAGACGTAGTCGCGGAAGGCGTCTGAGGCCACGATGTCCCGCAGTTTCAGGAACATGTCGAAGAACTTGAGGATCATGGTGACGTTGCTGGAGGACTCCACCAGCATGTCCACCATCTGCCGAGCAATGGTCCCGTTCACCACGTTGCCTGTGGAGGTGGAGAGGGGGGTGTCTTGTCAGATCTGGGGGTGCTGCAGGGACAGCCCCGGTACCTGGGGACACCCTGGAGAGCATGGGGACGGCTCTTGTGGCTGGGGGATACCCCAGGTGACCGAGGACACCTCAAGTGGTATGGGCCACCATGGATGGTGGGAACACCCTGGAGAGCGAGGGGACACCCTGAGGGACAGAGGACACCCCTGATGGCGTGGGGACAGCCTGGGTGGTGAGGAGGCCTCGTCTTGGGGGTGTTGTCTCCCCCCCTGCAGTGATACGGGTGCCCTGGGTGTCATTAGGAGATCCTGGATGGTGGATGGGATGTCCTAACCCCAGGTAGCATGGAATAGCAAGGACGCCCTGTATGGCAGGGGGACGTTGGGTGACATTGGGGCACCCATGGCAGCAGAGGGGTCCTGGACACCCCGGGGTGGGGGGACGATGACGATGACAAGGGGACCCCACCTTCTAGCAGGGACAGCAGCATCACCACCATGTCCTTCTGCAGGTCCAGCAGCTCCTTCAGCAGCCCGATCTGGCTGGAGTCCTGGGGGAAGGACAACATGGGGGGGGGACACACCATGAGCCCGAGGTGGCCCCCCCCATGCCGTGACCCCCACCACAGCCCCAAACCCCCTTACCTGGGGGCTCGACCCGCTCCAGCACCGCTCCTCGCGCCACGAGACAGAGGGTGGGTGGTGGACCCCCCAACTCGCACGCAACCCAAGCGGGGGGTCTGGGGGGGCTTTGCCATGCCATGGGGGGGGCAGGGGGTTGGTTAGCAAGGCCATGCAATGCTGGGGAGGGGGACAGGGCGGTGGGGGCTCGGCGGGTGCTTACGCCCATCCGGGGTCCCGACGTTTGGCCCATCTGGCGGCAGCGGGGCGGAAAGTTCCGTCAGAGCCAGCTTGGGGTGTCATGGGGTCCCCCTGGAGTGTCATGGGGTCCTCCCCATCTTGGGGTGGGGGTTCTTAGGGTGCCCCGGGGCCAAGGGGATGGGTTGGGGGTTGGAAGGGGGGCTGCTGGTGCCACTGGGGACCTAGGTGTCCCCAACCCTCCCCACCTTGGGACAGCAAGGAGGGGCCAGCGGGTTAGTAGGGGGTGGGGGGGTCCCAGTGCTCCCAGTACCCTCCCAGTGCCCACCTGGGCCAGCTTCTTCATCATGTGCGCGAAGACGTGGAGGAAGCCGACGACAGCGTCCCAGAGGCGGCTGTGAGCCAGGCTCTGCTGGTTCCCCGTGCAGGGACCCTGCGGGCAGCAGGCACTGGCACTGCTGGCCCCAGTGACCCACAGAGACCCCCTGGGGATCCTCGGGGATGGTGGGACCCCCTAAGGGGTCCTGGCAGCCCCAGGGAATTGGGAACATCAGGGACACTGGGAGCCCTGGGACATTGAGGGTCTTGGGGACCATGGAGAACCTCAGGATCCCTTAGACACAGGGGTCCTCCCAGGGACCTTGAGGACCTCCCAGGGACCCCCAGGGACATCAGGGTCCTTGGGGACCACCAGGGACATTGGGATCCCCAGGGACCCCCAGGGACATCAGGGTCCTTGGGGACCACCAGAGACATCGGGGTCCTTGGGGACCACCAGGGACATCAGGATCCCCAGGGACCTCAGGGACCTCCCAGGGACCCCCAAGGACAGCAGGGTCCTTGGGGACCACTAGGGACATTGGGATCCCCAGGGACCTGGGGGACCTCCTAGGGACACCGGGGTCCTTGGGGACCCCCAGGGACATCAGGATCCCCAGGGACCTCCCAGGGACATACAGGACATACAGAAACACCAGGATCCACAGGGCACCAAGGCTCCTGGGGACCCCTAGGGAGCTTGCACCACCCTCTCCAGCCCCCCACGGACATTGGGGATGGGGGACTGCGGGGTCCATCCCACCTGGGTGTGCTTAGTGAGGGACTGGGGGGGTGCCTGGGCAGGGTGGGGGGCTCACCTGGATGTACTCGGTGAGGCTGTTGAAGACCTGCTTGGCCACAGCCATGGCCTTGGAGAAGTTGCGCTTCCCCTGCTCGTCGATCACGTCCTTCCCCGAGTAGTACCAGTAGAAGTCGCTGATGGACTCCTGCCACCGGACGGACACCATCAGTGGTGGGGTGGGGGGGGACAGGGACACAGGGACCACTGGCAGCACGAGGATACGGGGATGGGGACA
>NW_010972791.1:5916-6221 GCF_000737465.1 Haliaeetus leucocephalus
CCCTTAACACCGCATAGCCCTATAGACCCTACCACAGCACCCTATAGATCCTACAGTAACAGCCCATAGCCCTATAGGCCCTACAAGAGCACCCTATAGACCCTACAATAACGCCCCATAGCCCCATAGAACCTACAATAACACCACATAGCCCTGTAGACCCTACAACAGCACCCTACAGACCCTACAATAATGCCCCCCAGCCCTATAGACCCTATGATAACCCCCCCAGCCCTGTAGACTGTATATACACCCCCCCCCCCCCAGCCCTATAGCCCCTACGATAACAAGTATTTACCGTTCTC
>NW_010972791.1:7081-8193 GCF_000737465.1 Haliaeetus leucocephalus
GCACAACAAATCCTAACGTTCACTCTTGAAAACGAATGCCGGGTGTTCCGAGCTGCTCCCACATCTTCCCTGGGGGTCCTCGATCTCTTGGGGACCCCCCTAAAGCCCTGAACCCCTGGGGCACCCATGGAGGGTCCCTGATGCCCAAGGCGGGGGGGGGCTCCCATCTCTGCAGGGCGTCCCTGATGCCCAGAGGGGACCCCAAAGCCCATGGGGAGACCCTGATGCCCACAGCGGTCCCTGATTCCCATGGGGGGACCCCGATGCCCGTGGGGGGACCCCAGCCCAGGCGTCACCTGCAGGTCTGCATCAGCGCCTGGACGCTCTGGAAGAACCCGACCTCCCGCTTCTCCTTCAGGTAGTCCAGCATTTTCTGGGGGACACACACAGACACATGTGTGGACAGACAGACACCAGCACCCGGACACGGGGACCCAGACACGGGCACCGGTGCGGGGACACGGATGTGCCCGTGAGTGGTTGCACAGGCATGAGCGTGGATGGAAGCACGCATGGGTGTGCACATGGACACGTGCATGGATGTATGGACACGTGCGTGGATGTATGGACATGTGGGCATGCAGACACATCCATAGACATGTGTGCAGACACAAGGACACATGCATGGATGTATGGGCGTGTACATGGATGTACAGACACATGCATGGATACACAGACACATGCATGGATATATGGACACATGCATGGACATACAGATATGTGCATGGACACATGCATGGATGTATGGACACATGCATGGACATATGGACACATGCATGGATGTATGGACACGTGCATGGACACACAGACATGTCTATGGATGTATGGACACGTGGGCGTGCAGACACATCCATAGACACACGGACACATGCATGGACATATGGACACGTGCACAGACACGTGTGGATGTACAGACACATGCGTGGATGTACAGACACATGCGTGGATGTACAGACACATACATGGATACACAGATACATGCATGGATGTACGGACACATGCATGGATATGTGGGCATGCATACACTTCCATAGACACATGTGCAGACACACAGACACGTGCATGGACACATGGACACGTGCATGGACCTACGGACATGTGGGTCTGCAGAC
>NW_010972791.1:8203-9106 GCF_000737465.1 Haliaeetus leucocephalus
ATGGACACACAGACATGTCTATGGATGTATGGACACGTGGGCGTGCAGACACATCCATAGACATGTGTGCAGACACAAGGACACATGCATGGATGTATGGGCGTGTACATGGATGTACAGACACATGCATGGATGTATGGACACGTGCATGGACACACAGACATGTCTATGGATGTATGGACACGTGGGCGTGCAGACACATCCATAGACACGTGCAGACACACAGACACGCAACAGACATGCCAGGATGGACAGCATCCTGCACGTTCCCACGGCAATGACGCAGCCCCGTGTGCATGTGTGGCCTCGTGCATGGACACGGGGACACGGGGACGCATGGACACAGGGACCCACGGACGCCCTCCTACCTGTTGCACCTCAACGTTGCCCCCGTTGAGGATGGAGATGCCCAACTTGAGGGTGGAGGACACCATGTCGCCCCGCTCCCCTGCCAAAGCCAGGCACCGTCACGGCCACCCCGTGCCAGTGGGTTGCACGAGGACACCCGTGCGAGGGGTGGGGGGTTATTGCACGAGGACCCCCCCACCCTCCCCGTGCAAGGGGCTGCCCGCGGGGTCTCACCCTTGCAGGCACTGATCATCTGCAGCACCATCTCGGCCGCCCCCCGCGTGTGCAGCCGGGCTTGCTGGTACAGCAGCTTCTGCTTCTCCATCTCCTTCTCCTGGGGGGGCATGGGGGAAGTCAAGGGGGGTCACAAGGGTCGGGGGTCCAGGGGGGGCTCAGGGTGCCCCCACACCCACCTCAAATGAGTCCTCGGCTTCTTCTTCTTCCTTCTCCTCCTCCTTCTTCTCCTCGTCTTCCCCTTCCTCGATGTGACAGCTCTGGGGGGGGCAGAACGAGCCGGGGGGGATCCCCAGTTGAGCCCCCCCAACACTATCCTAG
>NW_010972791.1:10033-10771 GCF_000737465.1 Haliaeetus leucocephalus
CCCAGTTACCCCCAGTTACCCCCAGAAGGGTTCTGGGTTGTCCTTGGGGGCTCCCAGTTGCCCCCAGTTACCCCCAGAAGGGTTCTGGGTTGTCCTTGGGGGCTCCCAGTTACCCCCAGTTGCCCCCAGAAAGGTTCTGGATTATCCACGGGGGCTCCCAGTTATCCTCAGTTGCCCCCAGAAGGGTTCTGGTTTGCCGTCGGGGACACCCAGTTACCCCCAGAAGGGTTCTGGGTTGCCCTTGGAGGTTCCCAGTTGCCCCTGGGGGCTCCCAATTGCCTCCACAAGGCTCTGGGATCTTCCCAGTTTCTCTTAAGGGGCTCACAGTTGCCCCCAGAGGCTCCTCAGTGCTCCTGGTCACCCCCGGGGGTCTCAGACCTCCCCTCCCAGCAGCTCCCAGTCCCCCCCAGTCCCCACCTGGGCAGGTTGTAGAGGGGCGTCATGCGGAAGCAGGCGACCACAGCCCGGCGGCGCTGCTTGGAGAGCAGCTTGTGCCACACTGCCTTCTTCGACTTGTAGGGGTGCTCCGTCTGGGGGGGGGGAAGGAGGCGGGAGTGTCACCTGGGCACCCTGAGACCCCCCAGAGCATCACCAGGACCCCCACACCTCCATGAGCACCCCAAGGACCCCCACCACACACTCAGAGCATCCCAGGGACCACCTGGAACATCCCAGGGACCCCCTTCCCTCTGCCCCAGAGCATCCCAGATAACCCCCAGGGCACCCCTGGAGCACACC
>NW_010972791.1:11349-18894 GCF_000737465.1 Haliaeetus leucocephalus
GCATCGTGATGACCATGGGGACATGGGGACCATGAGGACCACAGGGATACAAGCATCGTGATGACCATGGGGACATGGGGACCATGAGGACCATGGGGGTACAGGCATCGTGATGACCATGGGGACATGGGGACCACGGAGACATGGTGGGGCACATGGGGACCATGGGGATACAGGCACTGTGATGACCATGAAGACGTAGGGACCACGGAGACATGGTGGGACAGGTGGGGACTGTGGGGATACAGGCACCGCAAGGACATGGGGAACAGGGGGGTGTGGGGGGGACAAGGTGGGGACAGGCCCACCTCACCTTGCCCTGCAGGTGCAGGTTGTTGTTGAGGAACTCCCGCACCTCCTCATCCGTGTCCTTCTGCAGGGGGGGGACACAGGACAGGGCCATGTCAGGGGCTGTCCCCAACCCCAGGGGCTGTCCCCACTGTGGGGGGCTGTCCCCAGTCCCAGGGGCTGTCCCCACTGTGGGGGGCTGTCCCCAGTCCCAGGGGCTGTCCCCAACACCCCCACCCACCAGGGCATAGCGGCTCTTGGCCAGGCTGATGAGCTCCTGGTCAGTGGGTGAGCACATGTTGAGGCCGATGGGCAGCATCTTCTTCAGGGTAGCGACGATGAGGGAGGTGTGGATGGAGTACCGGTCCCCGCGACGCTTCTTCTTCGTCCGCTCCTGCTCTGAGCCACCCCCCTGCGGGAACAGGGACGGGGACATCAGGGCCACCACCCCAGGCCAAGTGGTTTGGGGGGGGGGGTCAGGGACAGGAGTCCCATGTCATGGGGACATCAGCGGCGGGACCCCCATGCCATAAGGATGAGGGACATCAGTGGTAGGACCCCCATGACACAGAGATGGGGACATCAGTGTCCCCCCTAAGGATGGGGACATCAGCACAAGGGTCCCTGTGCCATGGGGACACCTCAGGGCCAGGACCCTGTGCCACCAGGATGGGGATATCAGTGTTGGGACCCCCATGGTACAGGGATGGGGACATCAGCACCAAGACCCCTGTATAATGGGGACTGGGGACATCAGGGCCAGGACCCTGGTGCCACACAGCTCCAGTAGCCCCTGAGGTCCCAGACGTGGCTCTGTGGGACAGGACCCCAGGATGTCCATGGGGGTCCCAACCATGGTGGCCCCATAGAACATGATCCTGGATGGGTTCTGGGGGTCCCAACCATGGTGGCCCCATAAAGCAGGACCCTGGAGGGGTCCTGGGGGTCCCAGCTGTGGTGGCCCTGAGGGGCAGGACCCCAGGGCAGGGGCTGGGGTCCCTGGGGTCCCCTCCCCATGCAGCATGGCCCCGCTAACCTGGCCATCTCCGGACTAGGTGCCAGCACCCGCAGCCAAGGGCAGGAGAGAAGAGACAGCGTTAGGTACCTGTCCCCATGTCCCTGGGGGCAGACGTGGGGGGCTTGGGGACCCAGGGGGATGGGGAGGGATGGAGACCCCTGGGTAGGGGAGGTTGGGGGGCAGCAGAGGGGGTTGGGAGGCAGCAGGTGGGGCAGGAGGGATGGAGGTGCCTGAGTTTGGGGGGGATTGGGGTGGGCTGAGGGTAGATTGGGAGGGTGTGCGGGTACCAGGTGGGGCAGGAGGGATGGAGGTGCCCGGGTTTGGGGGGGGCTTTGGGGAGAGTTGGATGTCCCAGGTGGGTTTGGGGGTCGTTTGAGGGTACCAGGTGGGTTGGGAGGGATGGAGGTGCCTGGGTTTGGGGTCACTGGGTGGGTTTTAGGATGTTTTAGGGGTACCAGGGGTGTTGGGAGGGATGGAGGTGCCTGGGCTTGGTTGGGTTTGGGGGTACCAGGTGGGTTTGGGGGTACCAAGGGTGTGGGGGTACCAGGGAATTTGGGAGGGATGGAGACCCCTGGACAAGGGGGGGACTGGGGGTACCAGGCAGACTTGGGGAGGGATGGACAACCCCCATGCATGGGATTGGGGTGCCAGGTGGGTGGGGGCGCAGGATGAGGGGGTCTGGGGGTGGCAGGCAGGAGGTCAGGGTGCAGCTGGGGGGGTGCGGCCGGGCAGGTGCATTCCCCCACACACACCTTGGCCATCTTGCTTTTGCTGTCGGCAGTGAGGAAGGACATGTTGTTGATCTCATTCTGCACCACGAAGTTCTGCTCCTCTCGCTTGAAGTTCTGCCGGGGGGGAGGACATGGGGCTGAGTGACCCCCAGCCTGGGACCCCCTCCAGGTCCCCTGGATCCCCCAACCCCCAGCCCTTCCATTGCACCAGTGTCCCCATGTCCCCCATGTCCCCAGTGCCCCCCAACTCACGTGGGACTTGGACCAGTAGATGAAGACCTCCCCAACCATGCGGAACAGCTCCTCTGCATCCTCGTTGGGCTCTGTCAGCCACTTGGCCCTGTCGGTCCCATGGCCAGCATCAGTGGGTCCCCATGGCCACCATCAGGGGATGTCCATGGCCACCATCAGTGGGTCCCCATGGCCACCATCAGTAAGTCCCCATGGCCACCATCAGGGGATGTCCATGGCCACCATCAGTAAGTCCCCACAGCCACCGTCAGGGGGATGTCCATGGCCCCTAATTTTTCCCCCACACCTTCTGGGCTCCACCATGGGTTGACCATGGTTCCCAAGGGATGCTCTTCAGCACCCTTATGTCCCCATGGCCATGTCCCCTGTCCCCCCTCACCGGCTGTTGTCCACGTAGCGGATGAGCAGGGGGTAAAGTGCATAGAGGTCACGGCAGAGGACGGAGAACTCATCCCGGATGAGCAGCTCGGCATCCTCCCCCTCCGTCTTGGCCTCCATGCGGAGCTGCTCCTCCTCGGCCACCACCTTGCCCGCCCGCTTCTTCAGCTTCTCCATCGTGGGGATGAAGTGGGAGCGCAGCAGCTCTGGCTTTGCCTTGCTGACGATGGGCTGGGCGAACACTGCGGGGACAGGGGGCTGCAACTGGGGGCTGCACCCGGGGCCAGCTGCACCTCCCTGGGACCACCCATGGCCATGAGCACCGTCCTGGGACCCAACAAGAGCCACCAGCACCATCCTTGGGACACCAGCATCATCTGTGGGATCACCCATGGCCACCAGCGCCATCCCTGGGACCATCCATGGCCACCAGCACCTCTCTGGGACCACCCATGGCCACTAGCACCATTCTTGGGACACCAGCATCATCTGTGGGATCACCCATGGTTACCAGTGCCATCCTTGGGACCACCCAGAGCCACCAACATCATCTCAAGACCCTGCCCAGGGCCACCAACACCTCCCTGGCACACACCCAGGGCCACCAGTACCATCCTTGGGACCTGCCCAGGGCCACGAGCCCCATCCTGGGACCACTTAGGGCCACCAGCCCCCATCCACCCCCTTTCACCCACCTGCCAGGCGCTTCATCCAGGAGGCTTCGTCAATGCCCAGGTTGTTGACCACAATGCGAAGGATGTTTCCCAGGAGGGCGTTGAGGTGCTGGCCGGTGACAGCGGTGGCCCAGGGTCCCTGGGGCAGGGTGTCGGGGCCGCGCTCCCACCATCGGGGCAGGTAGTTGCAGAGCATGGGGAGGGTCACCTCGATGACATGGGGCATCTCAGTGTAGCGGGCCCCCGACTCCGCCAGCCCCCCGATGTCCCGCATCAGCCGCTCCAGGTCGGGGATGTCGGGGCACATCTCCTCCACCCGGCTGGGGAGCCCCAGGACTGCGGGGACACGGGGATGGCAACGGCGGGGGACACGGACCCCTCGGCGAGGGGATGGGGGACCCCCAAAACAGGAAGAACTTGGGGGAGGGGGGCAATGGGGATGCGGCACTGCCCCAAAGGTGGGGGCGAGTGAGGAGACTTGGGAACAAAGGGGGGTATGCCGGTGTTGGGGTGCATCAGGATACCCCAAAGCTGGGGAGATTTGGGGGTGTCAGGAGGTCCAGGAGCTGGTGAGGACAAGTGAGAGGGACAACAGAGATGTGGGGGGGACCCCAAAGTGGGAATGAGAGGGACGTTGGAGATGTGGGGGTGCCCCAAACCTCGGGCCCTTGGGCGGGGCATCAGTGTACCCCAAAGGTGGAGGTAAGAGGGACCACGGGGCACCCTAAAGCTGGAGCAATTGCGGAGGGCACTGGGGGTGCCCCGAAGGGGGGGAGAGCAACCAGGGCTCATCCCAGAGGGGTGTGACAGGACAGCCCCTGGAACATGGGGACACTCCGGGGAGGGGGGAGACACAGGGGGACCCTGCCCCACTCACTGGCCCTTTCGCGGGGCGACTTGGTGCTGTAGACGGAGCAGGGGTTGAACTCGTTGAGCTGCGGCTCCAGGAAAGCCACAGGCATGGCGGCGGCCAGGCGGGCCAGGCACTCCCCCAGCGCCGGGCGCTGCCTGCGGGTACAGGGGTACGGGCTCACACCCACCCCGCAGCACCCCACGGGCACCAGTATCCCACAGGCATCCCACAGTCTTCAGGGACTGGGGTACCAGAGGCACAGGCACCCCACAGGGACCCCAGATCCACGGGCACCCCACGGGCCACCCCATGGGCACCCCAGATCCATGGGCACCCCAGATCCATGGGCACCCCACAGGCCACCCCATGGGCACCCCAGATCCACGGGCACCCCACAGCCACGGGCGCACCCCAAAAGCACCCCCAGGTCTGCAGGCAGAGGGGTTTTGGGGGGACGTGGCCCCTCCAGCCCCGCACCTCTCCACGTAGGGGTTCCTGGTGGTGCCCAGCGAGTAGATGCTGCACAGGATGCGGTAGCAGGAGACCTGGACGTCGTCGACTGCGGGGACAGGGGACGGTCAGGGCTGGGGTGTCCCCAACACCCAGGGGGTCCCTGTGCCCCCAAACTGCCCCAGCACCCCCAGCTGGCCCCGGTCCCCCTGTCCCCACTACGTCCTCTTGTCCCCAAAGTGCCCCCCAGTCCCCAGAGTCTCCCATCTCCACCACCTTCCCATCACCAATGTGCCGTCCTGTCCCTAAACTGTCCCCAAAGTGTCCCCTTGTCCCCAAAGTGTCCCACATCCCTGCTGACCCCCCAGTCTCCAACATGCCCCCGTGTCCCATGTCCCTGCTGAGCCTCCTGTCCCCAACATCTCCCCATGTCCTACATCCCTGCTGAGTCCCCTGTCCCCAATGTGTCCCTCCGTCCCCATGGTGTCCCCCCTGTCCCCACAGGCTCACGGATGACGTCGTCCCCAAAGTTATGCTGCGCCACGTGCTCGAAGAGGGAGGTGAGGACGGGCAGGAGGGCCACCGTGGTGTAGTTGATGTTTTGGGCCACCCCCTTCACCTGCGTGCGGCTCTGCGTCACCTTCCCCAGCTTGAGGTTCTCCACCATCTTCTCGATGTCCTCGGAGGCGCTCTCGAAGAAGGACCGCAGCCCTGCTTTGACGATCTCGGGGCCCGACTTCATGACCGTCCTGGGGGGGGGAGTGATGGGACGCTCAGCACCGGCATGGCCACCCCCCTGGGGACACGCGTGGGCAGTGTTGGGGACACGGCTGCTGTCCCAGCAGTGCTGGGATGAGGGTGGCATTGGGTACTGGGGGACAGGAATGGGTATGGGGGCACTGTGGGGACAGGGGGGACTGTGGGGACAAAGATAGCATCAGGGTGGCACCAGGACACAGTGGGGACAGGGATGGTGGCACTGGGACACAGTGGGGATGGTGGGGACAAGGAGAGCACCGTGGTGGCACTGGGACACAGTGGGGATGGTGGGGACAAGGACAGCACCGTGGTGGCACCGGGACCCCATCCCACCTGGCATCCAGGGAGCGGGCGAGGATGTGCAGGCAGTTCACCACGGCCGGTGCATCGGTCCCTGGGGATGGGGACAGGGAGGGGGGGCTCAGGTGCCACCGGGGCACCGCCCGCTCCCCCTGCACACACACACCCCCCACTGTGGGGGTCCCTGGCCACGTCCCCTTACCAAAGAGCGAGACGCGGTGGCGGACGAGTGCGGCCAGCTTGCAGAAGAGGCTGATGGGGGATGGGGGATGGAGGGGTCAGTGGGCGTCCCAAAGACCCCCAGCGAGGGGACAGTGTAGACCCCACGTCCCCTCGGCCAGGGGATGGGGCACAGGGGGACCCCCCTGAGCCCCCCAAGAGTGGGGGTGGGTGGGATGGGGCATCCCCATTGCCCAAGGGGCTGGGGGTCCAGGGGTGCCCCCACCTGGTGATCATCTCCTTCTCCTTGTTGGAAGCGTGCCCACCACTGCCCAGCACCTTGGCTGGGGTGGAGAGGAAGTAGAGGCAGTGGTTGTGGAAATACTGGTTGATGAGGGGCAGCAGGATCTGGGGGGGATAGGTAGGGGTCAGGGGGGACTTTCCCCCCCTAAGGAATGCACCCCCCCAAGCACCCCATAAGGGACCCCAATGCATACCCCCAAATACCCCATAGGGACCTCTAAGGAACAGCTCAACACCCTATGGGGACCCCAAGGACCTTTTAGGGGGACCCCTAGGACCCCCACACCATATGCACCCCATAGGGACATGAAATACCCCATAGAGACCCCAAACACCCTATGGGGACCCCTAAAAGGGGGCCCCAAGCACCTGCATACCATATGCACCCCACAGAGACCCCGAACACGCAGTAAGGGACCCCAAACAGCCCATGGGGACCCCAAACACCCCATACAAACCCCAAACACCCTATAGAAGACCCCAAACACCCCACTGCCCATCTCCCTGGGGTGGGGGGGCTAATGGGGTTTCTGTGCCAAAGCCACCCTATCCTCCAGACACCTGGGCCCCCCCATTTTGGGTTCCTCCCCCCCACACTTTGGGGTCCCTCTGACCTTGGCGAAGAACTTGATCTCCTGTTCATGGGGGGATTTCTCCACCCGCCCGCTGCTCACCACCGCCTCTGGAGGGGGGCAGACAGTCAGGGAGGGGACACACGGCGGGGGGACATGGGGACAAGCAGGTGGGGGGTCCCAGGGAACCCTGAGAGGTCTGGGGCAGCACTGGGCAGGGGGGTCCAGGGATGCCAGGGGCCCCTCGGGGGGGGGGGCTCTCAAGGGGTTCAAGAGGGTCTTAAGGAAGTCCAAGGGGGTCTCAAGGGGTTTGAGAGGGTCTTAAATAGGTCCAAGGTGGTCTCAAGGTGGTTTCAAGGGGGTCTCAAGGGGTTCAAGAGGGTATTAAAGAGGTCCAAGGGGGTCTCAAGGGGTCCGAGGGGGTCTCAAAGAGGTCTAAGGGGGTCTCAGGAGAGGACCAGAAAGGTCCCAGGAGGCTCGGGGAGGAGGGGTTCCCAAGGGATTTGGGGGGTCCTGGGGCCGTACCCAGGTGGGCGATAAACTCCTGGGAGATGTCCATCCACTTGAGCAGCTGCTGCAGGAAGCCGTAGGCGAAGCGCTTCTCGATGGAGGACGTGTCCAGCTCCATGTCCTTCAACCCCCTGTGGCAGAGGGGGTCAGGGGGGGCCTCACACCCCCAATTCCCCATCCTACCCACCCCCACAACCGGGGGGAGAGAGGGGGGCAGCAGCGCACCCCCAGACCGCCCACATCCCGCGCCCCAAAACACCACCCTCATGTCTGCACCCCAAGCCCCACTGTGTGCCCC
>NW_010972791.1:19101-22146 GCF_000737465.1 Haliaeetus leucocephalus
ACTCACCTGCAGCTCCCGGGACAACGTCACCCCCGACAGGTCCACGGGCTGGGGGCTGTAGCCGTGGCTGGGGTCGTAGGTGGCCTGGGGGAGGACGTGGGCACCATGGGGTGGGGGCAACCCTATGGACCTCATTGTCCCCCCCCATGTATCTGGGGTGCCCTTTCACCACCCCATGGACCCCATTGATCCCCAGGTGACTGAGGTGCTCCTTCCCCATCCCATGGACTTCATTGAGCGCCAGGGGTTCTCGGTGGGGGGGGACGGACCCAGGCATCCAGACCCCACCTGGGCAGACTGGGAGATCTTGCGGGTCTTCTTCTTCTCCACCTTGTCCTCCTCGCCCTCACGGGCCTTCTCCACCATCCACTCCCAGGCCAGCATAGCCTTCAGGGACTCCTTGATGGGCCACCGGTAGATCTCCTTGTCCTGGGGGGGCAGATGTGGGGATCACGGTGTGCCCTTGGGCGCCCCCCAGCTGGGAGGCCAAGGAGGGTCTAGATGGGGCTGGGGGGTCTGGACAGAGCCAGGAAGTCAAATGGGGTTTGGGGGACGTTCAGAGAGAGCTGAGGGGTCTGCATGGGGTTGGGGTGGTCCAGTTGAGGTTAGAGGGTCAGGACTGGGCTGGGGGCTGGACAGACTGGGATGGGGGATCTCAATGAGGTTGAAGGGGATGGATATGGATGGGTTTGGGAGCATCTCAATGAAGCTGAGGGAGACAGATGGTGTTGGGGGATCTCAATGAGGTTGAGGGAGATGGATGGGGTTGGTAGATCTGGGCAAGGTTGGGGGTGTCCAGCTGGGGTTGGGGGGGGTCCCAGCCTGGTCCCAGCAAGGGACACACACATTACCTTCTCAGAGAAGGTCTTGTAGGGTCGCAGCATGGGGTGGGTCTTGGCTTCTTCATCCACCGTCTCCCCAAAAGACCAGTTGTTCTGGATCTGCCGAGTGATGGGAACATCATGGGCGGCTCTGGGACAGCGGAGGGGGCTGACATGCAAGGGTGGGGGGGTCCAGGATGCTCAGAGGAGCAGGAAGAACTTGGGGTGGGGGTCCCAGGAGCGCAGTGGTGTCACGCAGGTATAGGGGGGGACCATGAGGGCCAAAGGGGGGTCCTTGGGGGGATCATGCAGGTGGAGGGGTCCTGGGGGGACCACAGGGGTCTGGGGGGATGCAGAGACACCAGGGAGGTTCTGGGGGTGTCTGGCAGATGCTGGCAGGGGGGCTGGGGGGTCCCCACCTTGTCGAAAGCCCACTTCTCATGGGTGTACTCCGCATACTTGTTGATGAAGCCATCCAGCTTCTCTGGGATGATGACACTGCAGGGGGACGACGTGAGGAGGTCAGGGTGGGACCGAACCAGGACAGGGCCGGGGGGGGGCTTGGTATGGACCCTACTTGAGGGTCTCAACAGGCTTGGGGTCAAAGTTGCCCTCAGCATCGACAGAAGCCTTCTTCTCAGTCTTGGAGGAGTAGCTGGCGTCCACATAGTCGGGGGGGAGGGCACCAGCGATGGCGCAGAGGCACGGCATGGCCAGCTTGTACAGCTCCGCATCGAACCGCTGGGCGGGGGGCACAAGGGGTGTCCCCATCCCGCTCAGCCCCCTCGTGTCCCCATCCCCGTGTCCCCATGGCACTCATCCCCCCAAGTCCCTGTCCCTGCATTCTCATCATCCCCATGTCCTCGCTGTGATGTACCCATCCCCGCACCCGCATCATCCCCATGTCCCCATCCCCATTTCCCCATCCTACTCAGCCCCCTGTGTCCCCATCATCCCCACCACCCTGTCCCCATCCTTGCATTGTCATCATCCCCATCCCTGTGTCCCATCATTGCCGTGTCCCCATCATGCCCATCCCCATGTCCCCATCCCAGTCATCCCCATGTCCCTGTCCCCATGTCCCCATCATCCCCATCCGTGTGTCCCCATTATCCCCATCCCCATGTCTCCATCATCCCCATTCCCATGTCTTCATCCCCATCATCCCCATGTCCCCATCATCCCCATCCCCATGTCCCCATCCCAGTCATCCCCGTGTCCCCATCATGCCCATACCCATGTCCCCATCATCCCCATCTGTGTGTCCCCATCATCCCCATCTCCAGGTCCCCATCATCCCCATCTCCATGTCCCCATCCCCACCATCCACATGTTCCCATCATCCTCATCCCCATGTCCCCATCCCCACCAGCCCCTGATATCCCCACTCCCGCATTCCCTCCCTCCTCCCCATCCCCTGCCATCGTCCACCCCCCAGACCTTGTGTGCCAGGGACTCGAAGATGCCCCAGAAGAGCTTGCGGGTGAGGTGCAGCTCCTCCTCTGAGCTGACCCCCTGGTTGGGCCAGCCGCTGGGCAGGCAGTAGTACTTCCAGCACCGCTCATAGTGGTTCGTCAGCAGCTGGGGGGGCACGGTGGAGGAGAGTGTGAAGCGGGGGGGAGGATCCTCATCATCGGGACCCCCCCAGCGTCATCCCTCTCCCCACAGCTCACCTTGAGGGGCATCTTGGCGAACTCGTTGAGGATGGGGACATCAAAGACCAGGCGGCGGAGGAGATGCTGCAGCATGGAGGGACGGATGTACCTAGGGGGGGTATAGAAGGATATAGGGCAGGTGTAGGGGGGGACAGAGGGGGTGTAGAGGGGACATAGGGGGTGTGGGGAGGTGTAGAGGGGATATAGGGGGTAGGCAGGGTTATGGGGAGTGTAGGGGGGATATAGGGGGTATGCAGGTGTATAGAAGGAATATAGGGGGGTTAGAGAGGCTATAGGGCATATGCAGTTGTATAGAGAAGATATAGGTTGGTTAGAGGGAATATAGGAGGTATGAAGTGGTATAGAGGGGATATAGGGGGTGTAGAGGTATAGAGGGGATATAGGGAGGTGTAGAGAGGTACAGAGGGAATATAGAGGGTTGTAGAGCAAAAATAAGAGGTATAAAGGAGTATAGAAGGAATGTAGAAGGTGTACAGGGGATATAGGGGGTATACAGAGGTAGAGAAGGGATACGGGAGCATGCAGCCATATAGAGGGGATATAGGGGG
>NW_010972791.1:25978-27042 GCF_000737465.1 Haliaeetus leucocephalus
CCCCCCCCAGCTCACCATTAACGAAGACGGCGAAGCGGAGGAAGTCGAGGTAGCGCTCGCCCCCACAGGGGTTCCAGCCGATGTCAGGGTACCCCTTCGAGAGCAGCATGGGGCAGCTCTGCAGCCCACAGCTCGCCAGGTATGTCACCACCTGCGGCAGGCACCCACCTCACCCAGGGACCTCGCACGAGGACCTCCCTCGCACGAGGACCTTGCACGAGGGGACATGTCCCCCCCACCAAGTCCCCAGGGCACCCACCTTCTCCAGGTCCTGCTCCTTCAGCGCCAGCGCCAGCTCGTTGTTGTCAATGACGGAGGCGGCTGCCACGTCCAGGGGAGTCGAGCCCCGCATACCTTTGGGGAGGGGGAGGGGGGGGGGGGGCAGGGGGGGGGGGCACAGGGCAGGGGGATGTGGCTTGTGGGCACACGGGGCTGCTGGGGGGCTGGGGGGCCAGGCTGGGATCAGGGGGTGCAGGGACACCCCCAGGGTACCAGGTTGGAGGTGCGGGAACACCCCTCCCATGGTGTGAAATTGGGGGGGTACAACAGGATACAGGGACCCCCAGTGTGCCAAATTTGGGATACAGGGACCCCCAGGGTACCAGTTTAGGGATGCAGGGACCCCCAGGGTACCAGGTTAGGGATACAGGGACCCCCAGGGTACCAGGTTAGGGATACGGAGACCCCCAGGGTGCCAAATTTGGGATACAGGGACACCCAGGGTACCAGTTTAGGGATGCAGGGACTCCCAGGGTACCAGGTTAGGGATACAGGGACCCCCAAGGTAGCAGTTTAGGGATGCAGGGACCCCCAGTGTGCCAAATTTGGGATACAGGGACCCCCAGGGTACCAGGTTAGGGATACAGGGACCCCCAGGGTACCAGGTTAGGGATACAGGGACCCCCAGGGTACCAGGTTAGGGATGCAGAGACCCCCAGGGTGCCAAATTTGGGATACAGGGACCCCCAAGGTAGCAGTTTAGGGATGCAGGGACCCCCAGTGTGCCAAATTTGGGATACAGGGACCCCCAGGGTACCAGGTTAGGGATACAGGGACCCCCAGGG
>NW_010972791.1:28586-36263 GCF_000737465.1 Haliaeetus leucocephalus
CACCTTGGAGATGGCTCAGTTGGCACCTTGGGGAGAACTCTAGATGCATAGCAACTTGGGGACAGCTTGGTGCAGCCTGAGCCCACCACCACCTTGGGGACACCTTGGTTGGCACCTTGGGGACAGCTCTAGATAGGTGGTGACTTGGGGACAGCTTGGCACAGCCCTAGTCTGCCACTGCCTTGGGGACACCTTGGTTGGCAACTTGGGGACAACTCTAGATGCATGGCAACTTGGGGACAGCTTGGCACAGCCTGAGCCCGCCACCACCTTGGGGACAACTCTAGATGAGTGACGACTTGGGGACAGCTTGGCACAGCCTGAGCCCGCCACCACCTTGGGGACACCTTGGCCAGTGCCTTGGGGACACCTCAGTTGGCAATGGCCCAAGCCATGCCTTGGGGACACCTCGGTTGGCACCTTGGGGACAGCCTGGCCATGACCTTGGGACATCTGAGTGGGCACCCAGGGGCCACCCCATCCCACCCCCCCCGTCCCCCCCTCACTGGGCACCAGTGGCTCCTCAGGGGGTGCCTCCTCCTCTGTCGCTGTCCCCCGGAGCCCCACCACCTTCTGCACCAGCCCCAGCAGCCGCTGCCGCAGGGACGCCTCCTCCTCCTCCTCCTCTTCCTCGCCCGCCAGCTCAATGCCTGGAGAGGGACAGGGGGTCACAGGGGGGCCCATGTCCCCAAAGCAGGGGGTGTCCCACACTCCTGGGGTTCCCTGGGCTCCCTGGATGAGGGTCCCCATGCCCTCCCCTCAGGGTCCCAGGATGGGGGTCCCTGTGCCTTGGAGGGGGGGCTGTCTCTGTGGCTGTCCCAGGGGCTGCCCCTGCACCCCTGGATGGTCCCCGCACCCCAGGATGGGGGGGCCCATTGTACAGAGTGACCCTGCATTCCCCTTACATTGGGGGGGAGGGCCTTAAAAGGGGAGTCATCATGCCCCAGGGATTGGGGGTCCCCCAATGTCCCCAGGGGGGTAGGGGTCTCCATACCCTGGGTGGGGGTCCCTGTGCCCCTGGGATGGGGTTGTCCCCTTGTCCCCAGTGGGTCTTGGGATAGGAGGTCGCCCCACCACCAGGATGGGGGTGTCCCTGTGCCCCTGGGGGTCCCTATGCCCGGAGGGGGGGAGTCCCGGTGCGCCGGGGGGGGTCCCGTCTCACCGCAGTGTGCCAGCAGGTCATTGTGGAAGTCAAGGAGCTCGTCACGGATGTCCTCGGGCACTGGGCACTCCTCCTCGTCCGCCCCCCCCTTGTACTGCAGCAGCATGTTGATCTGGAGGGAGAGACACAGGAGGATACGGGGGGACACTGGGGTCAGCGGGACCCGTCCCGCAGCCATCACCCCACGCATGTCCCCATGCACATCCCTGTGACCCTACACCCACACCCGCACACACGTCCCTGTGTGTCCCCATAAATGTCCCTGTTTCCCTCTGCACATCCTTGTCCCTGTCCCTGTGTCCCCACACATGTCCCCGTGCACATTCCTGTTCCCAGACACATCCCCACACACATCCCCATAGGTGTCCCCATGCAAGTCCCCATTCCCCGTGCATGTCCCCACGGGTGTCCCCAGTCCCCATGTGGTTCCCCATGTCCCCATGCACATCCCTGTGGGTGTCCCCATGCATGTCCCATGTCCCTGTGCACATCCTGGATTCCCACACACATCCTCATGCACATCCTTGTGCACGTCCCCATGTCCCCATGCATGTCTTCACACAGGTCCTGGATCCCCGGGCTTGTCCCCACAGGTGTCCCCACTCCCCACGCGTGTCTCTGCGCATGTACTGGCTTCCCACGCTCATCCCCACGCTCATCCCCATGGGTGTCCCATCTCCCTGTGCACGTCCTGGTTTCCCACGCACATCCTTGTGCACATCCCTGCGCATGTCTCCATGCATATCCCCGTTCCCCATGCATGTCCCCACGGGTGTCCCCGGTCCCCATGTGTGTCCCATGTCCCCACACACATCCCAAGCTTCCCACGCTCATCCCCACGCTCATCCCCACGGGTGACCCCTCTCCAGCGGCCGTCCCCCCTCCCCACCTGCTCTTGGGGTGGCGAGCGGAATTCGCGGGTGCGCCGGGCGGTCTCGGCGGCCGACATGGTGAGCGCCCGCATCAGCTGCCCATAGCGGCGGTGCTGGTCGCGCTGCAGCCGCTCCACGTGCCGCTCCGAGAAGGCGACGATGGCCTCCACGCGGTGCTGCAGCTCCCGCTCGCAGAAGTACTGCAGCAGGTTGCACATCTGCGCCCGCAGCGTCAGCGGGGAGGTACGGGGAGAGGGACATGTGCGTCCCCAAAGTGGGGGGGGAGACAAGCTGGGGGGGGGTCCCCAGGGATGCTGTCAACTGGGGTGACCGGGGAGCTTGGGGGGAGTTGGGGACCCTCCTGGGGGTCCCTGGGGATGGAAGCTGGGGATGGGGACAGTGGTTGCACTGGAAGGGGACATGGGGACAGGCACCCCAGGGAGGGGACATGGGCCACCCAGGGCTGTGAGACACCCCCCCCCCCGGGGGGGTCATCTCACCTGCAGCTTGACCGACTCAGGCAGCTTCATCTGCAGCAGCCCTTCCTCCAGCCCTTCCTTCTCCTCCTCCTCCTCCTCCTCTTTCTCCTTCTTCTCCTCCTCCTCCTCCTCCTCCATCTCCCCCGCCTCGATGGCCTTCCTCCGCGCCTCCTCCTCCTCCTCCTCGCCATCGGCTGGGGCCTCCCGCCGAGGCTCCCCAAAGACCCTGGGCTCGATCATCTGGAGGACACGGCGCACGTCCTCGTCCCCCAGCGCACCCACGGCCAGCAGCGCCGACACCAGCTTCAGCACTGGCACCAGCTGGAATTCCACGCTGCCGCCCACCGGATCCCGGGCGTGGGGTCCCCCGCCGGCCACCGCCTCCGCCAGCATCCTGATGGCCCGAGCCCCCAAAGCCCCCAAGGGGATGCCAGGACTGAGCGGCGCCCGCCCGCTGCCGGCCGCCAAGACGAAACAAGGTTCGGCAAAATGGGGCTGGGGTCGCAAACAGGCGCTGGGACCCACGCCAGGGGGTCCAGGCGCTCGCCCGCCGTTGGGGAAGAGGGTGATGCTTTTGGTGGCTTCGGTCATGGGGATGATGAATTCGGCGCTCATGGAGGCACGGGCGCGCTGGGCGGCATCGAGGTGCATGGCCAGCAGCAGGTCGTAGTAGCCGGCGCGCAACGGTCCCGGCAGCTCGGGGCTCTCGATGGCGAAGAGGAGCTGCGCCTGGTCCACGTGGCTGCAGAGCGCGTGGGCCACCCGGTTGTTCCCCAGGGCGCAGACGGCGCAGTACAGCTTCAGCGTGTGCCACTGGAACCGCAGCAGGTCCAGCTGCTCCGACAGCTCCATGATGTCGATGCACCTGGCGGGGGGACGGACACACACACACGGGGGTCGGCATGGGACGCCTGGGGCCCTCCCAGTGATGGGACACAAGGGGACATGACACCTGTATCTCCTGGTCCCCTGGGTCCCCCGGGGATGGGACCCCTGGGGACACGACACCAAGGTCCCCCGGGGACGGGATCCCCAGGGACACAACACAGAGGTCTCCTGGGGATGGAACCCCTGGGTCTCCCGAGAATGGGACCCCTGTGGACACAACACCGAGGTCTACTGGGGATGGGACCCCTGAGTCCCCCAGTGATTGGACCTGGGGGTGGGATGACTAGGTGATCCCCCCAGTGGTGGATCCTCGGGGTCCCATGGGGGTACAACACTGAGGTCTCCCAGGGATGGAACCCTGGTCCCCTAGGGATGGGATGACTAAGTCCCCCAGGGACTGGACCCCTGTGTCCCCTGGGGGTACAACACCTAGATTCCCTGGGGATGGGATGATTATGTCCCCTGGGGATGGGTCTCCTGGGGGTACAACACCAAGATCCCCAGGGGACAGGACCCCTGGGTACCCAGGAGATGGGACACAACGTCAGGGTCTCCTCAGGGGAGGACATATGGGTGTCCCTTGGGGCTGGGACACATCGGGGTCCCCTGGGAGCAGGACATGCAGGTCCTCTGGGACACGATGCCAGGGTCCCCTGGGGCAAGACATCAGGGTCTTCTGGGGGAAGGACACCTCTGTCCCTTGGGTGGCAGGACACCAGGATGCTGGGGTCCCCTAGGGTGGCGATGGGGAGGACGGGGGTCCCCGACCTGTTCTCCTCGGGGATGTGGAGGGCCATCATGACGAGGGGCTCGGTGCACTCCACCACCCAGCCCTGCCGCTCGCTCAGGCGGGTGGTCTCCACGCCCAGGAACTCGTTGGGCATACGGCTCCAGGTGACGGGTGTCAGGAGCTGGATGGCCAAGCGCGGTGGGCACTGTGGCTCCGGGTTCTTCCGCTCGCTGCTGAACATGGCAGCCGAGATGGGCATGATGTTCTGGGGGGGCACAAGGGGTGTGAGACAGGGTGGACCTGGGCATCTGGGACGCCTGCTGCCCTCCCCCTCCTCCCCAAGACCCCCAGGTTCTCCTCAGTCCCTCCTACAGACCCCACAACCCTTTGTAGACCTCACTACCTCCCCAGTGGTCCCAGTTCTCCTGGGTCTAGACCCAAAGACCCCCAGCACAGGGGGTCTAGCTTCCCCTTGGTCCAGACCCCACTATTTCCCCACAGACCCCACTACCTCCCCCAAGGGTGACCTGGGGGGCAGAGGGGGGACCCAGGTGTCACCTTGAGCTTGCCCAGCTCGAACTGGATGACGTTCTGGCTGGTGGGGAGGGCGAAGACGGCCGGGAAGAGCTTGGTGTTGGGTTCCACCTGCACGGACGAAGGCGCTGAGACCAGGGATGGAGCTGCCGAGCCCCCGGGATGGTGACAGAACCCACCCCAGCCCATGTGGGGGGCCATGGGGTGCAAGGGGGGGGGTGCAGGTGGGGGTCCATCCCACCTGGAAGAAGGTGTTGATCTCCTTGCCGTTGGCAGTGAAGGTCATGAGGCCGGTGGCCAGGTCCACCAGGCAGCCGATGACCAGGTCGGTGTGGCTGACCCGCGCCTGCTGCGTGGTGCTGGCAAACTCCCCCCCCCACACCATGTAGCAGTTGCTCCGCTTGATGCTGGGGGGGGACGAAAAGGGGGGGTGGGCTGTGGGGGCCAACCTTCCCCATTGCCCCCTCAAGGGACCCCCCCCCAGGTCCTGAACCCCTTCCCCATCACCCCCTGGAGATGACAGTTTGGGGATCTCAGTTTGGGGGTCCTCTTCCTCGTTGCCCCCCCCATCGGATCCCCGATGTCCCCCCCACCCCCGCTCCCGTGGTACCTGTCGTGCACGTTGCCCTTGTCATCACCCATGGTGACGGTGACGGTGCGGACGCGGGAGAGGTCGAAGGTGGGGTCGTGCTGGTGGAAGTCGGGGGTCACCCAGCCCACCCAGACGCTGGAGGGCTCCTGCCCCGCGAAGATCCGCACCGAGTAGTAGTACTGGGGGCAGAGAGGTCGGGGGGGGCCGTGAGGGGGGGGGACAGGGATGGGAGGGGGACAGGGATGTAGGGATGGAGATGGGGGACAGGGACCACAGGGATGGAGACAGGGATACAGGGATGGGGGACAGGGACCATGGGGATGGGGACAGGGATGCAGGGGTGGGGGACAGGAATGGGGGACAAGGATGGGGGACAGGGATGCAGGCACAGGGGACAGGGATGGAGACAGGGATGAAGGCACAGGGGATGGGGATGGTAGACAGGGATGGAGACCACAGGGATGGGGACCACAGGCTGCTGGGATGGGGAGAGCAGGATGCTGAGGTGCGGGTCAGGGTGCCAAAAGGAGGGATGGAGACACCAGTACAGGGATTTGGGGGGCGCCACCCCCCCACCTACCGTGGTGGTGTTCATGATGACCTCGGGGTCGTCACGCTCGTCGGGGACCACGTCCTCCTCGAGACGGGGGACAGTGGGCACTGCAGGGGGGGGCGTGAATGGTGTCTTCCTGGCCTTGAACAGAAACCTGGGAGGCATGGGGGGGGGGGGTGTGATGTGGGGCACCTGGCCCCACACTCCCCATGGCTCTGCTCACCCCATAGCCATTTGTCCCAGGACCCCACCATGGGACAATGCCCTCCTGCACCCCATCACCCTGCCGTGGGACAATGCCCCCCCCATGCACCCCAAAACGCTGGGATGGGGCAATGCCCCCCCTAAACCTGCTGTGTGACCTCCACCCCATCCCCACTCACCCCCTCCGGGTCTTGCCCTTCTCGGTGGTCGCATCCTTCTCGTTCTCAACACGGGGCTGGTCCCGGGGGGCCGGGGTGGCCGGACCACCCCCAGGCCCCTTCTCGCCCTCACCTTCGCCTTCGGGGTTCCTGGGCCCGGCTGAGCGACGGAGGCGTTCAAATTCGGAGAGGGGTTCGAGGCTGACGTCCTCGGGGGGCTCAGGGGGGGCCTGCGGCAGGGGGGTGGCCCCGGGGGTGCAGCGAAAGCGAGGGTGGAACTGGACGGGGAGGCTGAGGCGGAGGAAGAGGAGCTCGGGCGACGTGGCCGGGGAGCTGGGGGCTCGGTGGGCTAGCCGCAGGCATGGCGGCGTCTCCACTGTCCCATCCATCCTAGTCACCTGTTGGGACCCCCCCACACCGGCGAGGTGTCACAGCAAGGGTGGTGATCCACGGGGATGGGGGACCCACAGGGATTGGGGACCCCTCCAGGATGGGCATCACCCCATCATAGGGATACCTGGGCATTGGGGAGCCGTTGGGGGTCAGGCATCACCCCATCCCAGGAACCCACAGGGATCGGGGACCCGTCAGGGATGGGAATCCCCCCACCGGGGGGGGGGGATGACCCTCAGGTATTGGGGACCCCCATGACAACATGCATGACCAACTTGGGGACACCCAGGGATCAAGGACCCTTTACACCCTGGGACTCTGCAGGGATGTGCATCACCCAGGGATGTGCAGCCCTGGGGACCCTCAGGGACCCCTTGCACCAGGGACACCCCAGCACCATGCACCACCCAGCCCTGGGGCGCCCTGGAGACCTCCACATCCAGGGACCCCCAGCACTGTACATCACCCAACCCTGGGGACCAGGGACACCCCGGCACCATGCATCACCCATCCCCAGGGACCCTCACACCAGGGGACTCCCCCGTTCCGCCCCCCCGTAACTCCCATGGGACCGACCCCATCCCACCCAGGCTCCCCCTTCCCCATCCCCTGACCTCCAGTTGGGGGTGGTCGGGGGGCACTGGGACGAACTGGGGGAGGCTCTTGCTGAACCAGAGGGTGATGGGTCTCTTCATGTTGATGGCGAAGGGCTCGTAGCCCTCCTGCAGCCCGCAGATGCTGAAGAACCGCAGGCTGCCCACCTCCTGCCCCAGGTTCAGCCGCCCCTCCTGCTCCAGCCCCAGGCTGCACACCGGCACGAAGCCTACGGTGGGATGCGGGAGGTCAGCGCCCGGACCACCATCACCACCCCCCCGTCCCCGTTAGACCCCCCGCAACTCACCCTCGCCCACGTCGAAGTCCTTGAAGGCCAGCTCGGAGCCGGCGTCGCTGATGAGGACCTCGCCGTTGAGGGTGAAGGTGATGTGGCTCTCCGTCAGGTCGATCATGCAGCCCACCACGTCCCCCGCCTGCCAGGTCCGGCCGAAGGGTTCGCTGCCCACGTGCCAGCGCTGTGCCTGGGGACACACACACACACAGAGGCTTGGGGGGGG
>NW_010972791.1:36500-37446 GCF_000737465.1 Haliaeetus leucocephalus
GGGGACCAGGGAGGACCTGGGGCAACGGGGGATGGACAACCGGGAGCATTGGTGGTCCCAGGAGACCAGGGGCACGGGTGGCATTTGGGGACCAGAGGGGACCGGGGCAATGGGGGGGACCTGGGGTGTCAGGGGCTATGGGGGTCCCAAGGGAGTATGGGGGTCCTAGGAGGGTCTGGGGATCCCAGGGGTGCTATGGAGGTCCCAGAGGGGTCCCAGGGGGGTATGGGGGTCCCAGTGGGCTATGAGAGTCCCAGTGGGCAAGGGGGGTCCCAGGGGGAGTATGGGGGTCCCCCGGGGGTCTCACCCGGTGCCCATTGAAGACGTAGGCGAGGTCATCGGCACCCAGCTCGGTGTCGGGGCGCAGGTGGGGACGTGCCCAGCCCACCCGCATCTCCCCGGTGGTGACGGCCTCGAACTCGAAGTACCACTTGCCGGCCCGCACCGCGTAGCTCCGTTCCGCCCGGAAGATGCGAGACTTGTCCCCCCGTCCCCGTGGCACCCCCTGGGCGGCTGTGGGGGGACAACGGGGTGTCAGAACCCCTCGTGGCACCCTGCACCCCCCCCATGGCACCCTGCCTCCTCCCTGAGCCCCCAAAGGGCACCCTGAACCCCAGAACAGCACCCTGCATCAGCTCTGCACCCACAAATTGCACCCTGCAGCCCCCGACGGCACCCTGCATCTCTGAAGATCACGCCGCAGCCCCCAATGGCACCCTGCCTGTTCCCTGCACCCCCCAAACAGCACCATGCACCCCCAAACAGCACCATGCACCCCCAAAGGGCACCCTGCATTCACAAAGAGCACCCTGTATGCCCAAATTGCACCCTGCACCCTGTCTGCTTCCCAAATGGCACCCTTTATCCTCCCTGCACGCCCAAAAGGCACCCTGCACCCCCAAACAGCATGCTGTACCATCTCTGGTCCCCCAAACAGCACCCTGTA
>NW_010972791.1:45404-47463 GCF_000737465.1 Haliaeetus leucocephalus
ACGCACCGGGGGAGAGGACATCAGACCAGGGGACGTGCCGTGGCACTGGGGGACATGTTGGGGGACACACACGGGGCACGCCAGGGGACACACTGGGGGACGGGGGGCACACCGGGTGTGCAAAGAGGATTTATGGGGGTGTGCAAAGGCAGCTCCGGGGGCATGCAAGGGAGCGGGGGGCACGGGAGAAGGGGGCTTAGGAGGGTGTGCAGGAGGGGACGTGCACGAGGGGGATCCACGCACAAGGGGGGGGTCTGTGCACAAGGGGGGTCCGGGCGGGTCGTTACCTGTCCAGAGGTGGAGACCGTCGAAGGCGAAGGAGCAGAGGTCGTCACCGGCTCCCTTGCCCCCCCAGCCTTCGCCCCCCCCCGGGTAGGGGCTGTAGCCCCCGGCTGCCGCCCAGCCCACCCGGAGGTGGGTGGGCTGCGCCGTGAGGAAGGGCTGCACCCGCTCCACCGCCACCTCGAAGTACCACTTGCTGTACTGCGTCGAGCCCTCGTGCGTGCCCAGGAAGATGTTGGGGCGCACGCTGCGGTGGGGAGGAGGGGGTCAGCACCGGGGACCCCCCAGGAGCACCCAGAGAACCCCAGGAGCACCCAGAGACCCCCAGGAGCAACCCATGGGCACCCAGAGACCCCAAGGAGCACCCCAAGACCCCCAGGAGCAATCCATGGGCACCCTGAGACCCCTAGGAGCACTCAGAGAAACCCAGGAACATCCCATGGGTACCCAGGAACATCTCAGGAGACCCTAGGACCCCTCTGAGACCCCCATGAGCATCCTAAGACCCCTAGGAACAACCCAAAGGTCCCCAGAACCCCCCAGGAGCACCCCAAGAATACCAGGAGCATCCCATGGGCAGCTAGGAGCACTCCAGGATGCTCCAAGTCCCCCAGGAGCTCCTCAAGACCCCCCAGCACCCCTCCAATTCCCCCAGGAGCACCCCAAGTCCCACAGGAGCACCCCAAGTCCCACAGGACCATCCTAAGGACAACCAGAACCCCTCCAAGACACCCCAGGACTCCTCCAAGACCCCCAGGAGCACCCCAAGTCCCACAGGACCATCCTATGGACAACCAGAAACCCTCCAAGAACCCACAGGGAACAACTCAAGGTCCTCCAGGACCTCCCAGGACCCCCAGGAGCACCCTAAGCCCCGCAGCCCCACCAAGGACCCCCCACCCACCTGGTGACGTAGTTGACCAGCCCAGTCTGGAGCAGTAGGTCCCGCCGGGGCAGGAGGTTCTCGGTGATGAGGTTCTGGTTGGAGCGGACGGCCACGGCATTGCAGACACAGAGGGAGCAGAGCACATCCAGCACCTGGGAGAGGGGGGGGACACGACACATGGACACGCCTGCACATGCCTGCACACACGTGTGCATGCTTCCCCCCCCCCCAAAGGAGGGGACCCCTCCTCACTTTGTGGTTGCGGCCGTGCTTGTCCAGGAGGGAGATGATGGACTTGATGTGGTTCTCCTGGATGATGTTGAGGACCTCGGGGCTTTCAATGAGGACGCAGTACAGCACCTCCAGGATACCTGTGGGAGGGACCCCAGACCCCTGTCAGGGACCCCAGACCCATAGGAGGGTCCCTATACCCATAGGAGGGTCCCATTCCTCGTGCAAGGGTCACTGGCTCCATATGAAGGTACTCAGCTCCGTGCATGGACTCCAGCTCCATTTAAGGGTCCTCAGCCCCATAGGAGGGTCCTCAGCCACATAGGAGGGTCCCCAGCCCACCATGAGCCCCCCCAGCCCCCCACGAGGTCCCCACTGACCCGAGGAGGCCTCCAGCCGGTCCAGCTTGCTGACCAGCCAGTCCAGGTTGGTGGAGAAGAGGGCGCAGTTGGCGCGGTTTCCCCGGATCAACGAGGCTGGGGGGCACCGGGGGGGGGGTGTCAGAGACCCACAGCACCCCCAACTGCCCCGGGCACCAGCCCCTGCTCACCCCATGGCACCTCATACCACCCCATAGCACCCCATATTGCTCCATAGCCCTTTGTCCCACCCCATAGCCCCCATCCTGCCCCATGGCACCCTGTCCCACCCCATAGCACC
>NW_010972791.1:48499-51223 GCF_000737465.1 Haliaeetus leucocephalus
CCCCCAGCACCCCCCCTACAGCCCCCCCAGAGATGCCCCAAAGACCCCTTAGAGACCCCCTAGTGCCTCTCAGAGACCCCAGCCTTCCCCTACAGCCCCCCCAGAGATGGCCCAGCAGCGCCCCCGAAACCCCAGGCCCCCCCGAAGCCCCCCACCTTCCTCTTGAGCAGCCCAAGGCGCATGGCCTTGGTGTCGGCAGCGGCGTAGGTGAGCCAGAGCCCGCTGGCCACGTGCTGCACAAAGCAGAGGGACTCCCCGTACTTGATCTCGGGGGTCCCCATCCCCTCCACGTCCCGCTTGGCCACCACCTCCAGTTTCTCCTGTTTGGGGGGGAGAGGGGGGTGTCAGGGGACCCACAGGGGGACCGGGATGGGGACAGGAATGGGGACCGGGACTGTCACAGGGACAGGGATGGAGACCCACTCATGGGACTGGAATGGAGACCAGAATGGGGACCCACGTGGGGACCAGGACCTTCACGGGGACGGGGATGGGGACGGAGACCCACACAGGGACCAGGATGGGGACAGGGATGGGGACAGGGACTCACACAGGAACCAGGATAGGGACCTACATGGGGACAGGGACCCACAAGGCGACTGGGATGGGGACAGGAATGGGGACCAGGACCTTCACAGGGACAGGGATGGGGACCGGGACCAGGATGGGGACTGGGATGGGGATGGGGACCAGGACCTTCATGAGAACAGGGATGGGGACAGCGACCCACATGGGGACCGGGATAAGGACAGGAATGGGGACCGGGACCTTCAGAGGGACAGGGATGGGGACAGGGACTCACACAGGAACCAGGATGGGGACCTACATGGGGAAAGGGACCCACAAGGGGACTGGGATGGGGACAGGAACAGGGACCAGCATCAGGCTGGGACCAGGACAGGGACCAGGATGGGGACAGGACTGGGTCGGGGACCAGGACAGGGATGGGACCAGGATGGGAACCAGCCTGGGGACAAGGACCAGGATGGGGACCCAAACGGGGACAGACCAGAGACCACTCCCCACCCCAGGGCACCAAGTGCCTGAGTGACCCCATCCCTTGGGGACAACCAGACCACCCCACGCCCCCTGACACCAGGTCCCCCCCCTCGCCCCGGCTGGACCCCCCCATCCCCGTCCCTGTCTCCCACCTTAGAGGCACGGAAGCAGAAGGCGGAGGCGCGGGTGTTGGCGGCGGCCGCCTCCACCACGGCCAGACCCTTGTCCTCCGTCAGCGCCAGGTAACGTCCCGTGGTGACGTGTCGCAGGCGGAAGGGCTGGCCCCACTTCAGGTGGCTCCCACTCCAGCTGGGGGGGACACACGATGGGTCACCGGGGGTCAGGGCACACAGGGGTGGGTGAGGGGGACACGGGCATGGGTGATGGGGACGTGGGGATGGGTGATGGAGACACAGGGATGGGGATGAGGACACGGGGATGGGTGATGGGGACGTGGGGATGGGCATGGGGATGTGGGGACACAGCATCAGGATGCAGGGATGTGCCACGGGCTCACAGGGATGGAGGGGACACAGGGTGGGGATGCAGGGGTGGGACACAGGGACATAGGGATATGGGGGACGCAGCGTGGAGATGCAGGGATGGGACTTGGGGACACGGGGGATGCAGTGTGGGGACACAGGGATGGGTCATGGGGACCCTGAGAAGGCAGACTAGGGATGCAGGGATGCAGCGTGGGGACACGGGGATGCTTCACGGGGACCCCCAGGATGCAACGTGGGGATGCCAAGCCAACAGGCTGGGCTGCAGGGTCACCTCGGGGGGCTGTGACATGGGCACAGCAATACGAGGGACCCCCCCCACACACACACCGGGACCCCCCTCCCCAATACCTGATGCGCAGGGGCTCCAGGCGCCAAAGGGACCGAGCGTGGGTGCAAACGGCTCCTCCCTCGTAGTTCACCACACTGCTGTGGGGACGTGGCCCGTTGGAACACCAAGGGGACGGGGACAGGGACCCCCTGCCACACACCCCACCTCAGGGAGGGGGGAAACCGAGGGTCCGGACCCCCCCACCTGCGCTCCTCGCCCTGCTCTGGCGCGGAGGTGGTCAGACACTCGTCCATGTGGCCGTGGAAGAGACGCATGACGTGGCCACCCGTCACGTAGCCTGGGGACACCCAAAGAAGGGGGGGTGTCGGGGTGGGGGGGGACGACCCTAGGGTCCACTTCACCCAACTTGGGGTGTCGTCGTCCCCCCCCAGTCCCACCAGCACCCACCTTCCTCCGAGCCGGAGCAGATGGGGTTCATGTTCCAGAGGGTTTGCATGAAGGAGGCGTCCGCCTGCAGCTCCCCGCTCGCCGTGGAGAGGTGCTGGGGACACGCGTGTCACGGGGGGACACACACGTGTGTCACGGGGACACACACGGGTGTCTAGGCCTGTGAGACACCCCCCCCCAACACATGGACCCCCCCTTGACACGCATGCAAGGTCTCGCGTGAGGATGGGGAGCCCGGAGGAGCAGAGCACGGCTCAGTGGTGCACACTCGCACGGCCCTTGCACGCTGGGGTTCACTCGTGCACACACATGGCCCTTGCACGCTGGTGCTTGCGCACGCAGCCCTTGCACAGTGGGGCTCACTCGTGCACACGCTTGCACGCTGGCGCTCGCTCCTGCACACGTGCAGCCCTTGCGGGCCGCAGCAGGCTCGCGCACACACGAGGCCCCCGTGCACCAGTGCTCGCTCGTGCGCGTGCAAAG
>NW_010972792.1:0-1421 GCF_000737465.1 Haliaeetus leucocephalus
GTCCAGGCAATGCAACTCCCACCCCAAGGCACCCACGCATCCCAGACCCCGCTACCCCCACCCCCAAAAAAAAGGGACCCAGGCATCCGGGCCCTGTTGCCATGGTAACAGCTGCTTTATTGCCCCCCCCCCCCCCCCAGGGTGTCTGCTGCCACTGGAGGGGCCCTTGCACGAGGACGGGGGTGAGAGGCCCTCGCACGAGAACCCTGGTGCCCAGCAGAAGCCATTAAACCGTTCACCGCCGTGACCGCCGTTCACAAGCGTCGCACAAGTGCCTTGCGCGAGCGCCTCGCACGAGGGGAGTGGTGCACAAGTGCTCGGAGGTGGGGGGTGTAGCGGTGGTGGGGGCCCGAGGCCGGCGGCGCCGACATTGCGGGGGACCCCTCGCGCGAGGGGTCTCAGAGGGGCTCCTGCCCCCCCGTCAGCTTGTGGAACAGGCGGAGGTCGAGGGGTTGGCCCGGCTGCCGCCCCCCCAGGCACAGGTACCCCCCCAGGAACTCGTGCAGCGCCTGGCACGGGGCCGACAGCACGCACAGCGCCAGCGTCACCTCCCCCTCCAGCTCCAGTGTCACCTGCAGGGAGCGAGGCGTCTGGGGGGGGGGGCCCAGGCCTCCGGGCACCCTGACCCGCCCCATACACCCCAAAGGACCCAGGCGTCCAGGGGGGGCCCAGGCCTCCAGGCACCCTGACCCCCCCCCATACACCCCAAGGGACCCAGGCGTCTGGTGGGGGGGATACCTGGCTGTCACCTCCCCAGAACTTCCAGTCTCTCCCAGTCTCCCCCCCCAATACCTCCCAGTAGCTCCCAGTCCATTCCCAGTGCCTCCCAGCCCCACCCCTCGATTCCCGGTCCGCTCCCTGTCCCTCCCAGTCCCCCCAGTACCTGCTGGGTGTCCCAGTTGACGTTCCACTGGCGCAGGGCGCTGTACCGCCAGGCACGGGTGACGCTGCCGGTGCCGGGATCCAGCCGGAGCAGCCGGGAGGGGCCGACGCCCAACACCTCGTCCCGGCGGCTGCCCTTGAACCTGCGCCGGACACCTGGGTTCCGCCGGCCGCCTGGGTGGCCCCCCCATCCCTGGGGCTCTCCCAGTGCCTCCCAGTAACACCCCATCCCCTCCCTGTGCTGCCCAGTGCCTCCCAGAGCTCCCCAACCCATTCCCAGTGCCTCCCACTAACGCCCCATTCCCCTCCCTGTGCTGCCCAGTGCCTCCCAGAGCTCCCCAACCCATTCCCAGTGCCTCCCAGTGCCTCCCCATCCCCTCCCAGTCCCACCCCCTACCGCACGAGGAAGTAGGCCAGGCCGAAGCCGGGCAGCGCCCTCCAGGCCTCCAGGAAACGGAGCCGGGCCTGCGCCGGCGACAGCGCCCCCACGCGGTGGAGGACCTCCAGGATGCGGGGCACCAGCTGGGGGCGAGTGTGAG
>NW_010972792.1:4492-5262 GCF_000737465.1 Haliaeetus leucocephalus
AGGAGGGGTTTGGGGGTGTCTCCGGGGATTTGGGGATGCCAGGGGGTCCCAGGAGGCTTTTGGGGTGTCCCAGGTGTGTTCGGGGGTCTCACCCCTGAGGTTGAGCTGCTGCAGGGGCTCCCCCGGGACTGGGGGGCTGCGGCCATATGAGAGCGACGTCTCCTTCAGCACGGCCCAGGTGGGGCGAAACCCCCGCAGGGTCAGCTTGCGGGGTCTGGGGGGGGACCCAGGTGTCGGGGGGGGGGACACACACCCAGGCACCCGGACCCCACCCCCACGGACCCCCAGGGACCCAGGTATCTGGGTCCCACACATCACCCGGGGTCCCGGGTGTCCGGGGGGGGGGGCCCCAGGCATCGGGGGGTACCTGTAGATCTCCAGCTCCTCAGCCAGCTCAGGGACGGTGGTGAGCTCCTCCTGGGGACACCCAGCCCCAGTGACTCCCAGTACAACCCAGTGTCTCCCCTCTGGGGCCAGGGAGGCCCCCCCCCACCCAGTGCCCCCAGTGGGGCCAGAAGGGCACCCCCAGTGCCCTCCGGTCCCTCCCAGTCCCCCCTCAGCGTGGCCAGAATCACCCCAGTCCCTCCCAGCTCCCCCCCCCAGTGGGGCCAGAAGAGCCCTTCCCAGTCTCACCAGTGGGCCAGGGGGCTCGGACGCCCCCCCTAGTTTCACCTCCAGGTTGCTGAGGGCGGCATCCAGGTCGTCCACCTCGTCGCCCCCCCCGGCCCCGCCTGGCTCCCCACTGCCCCCCACCTCGTCGATGTGGTACT
>NW_010972792.1:7940-8724 GCF_000737465.1 Haliaeetus leucocephalus
GTGGCTCCCCAGACCCCCCAATCCCCCACCGAGCAGGCGGCAGGCCTGTGCGACGACGTGGGCCAGGGGCTGGGCGAAGGAGAGGCGCAGGCGGAGGCGGCGGCGGTTGGGCAGACGCAGGCGCAGGGGTCGGTGTTGGGGGGCGAAACGGAGCCGGGCGTCCCCCCCCACCCCCAGCGCGTCCAGGGTGCGCCCGGGGCGCAGGAGCCACTGCCGCCGCTGCGCCCACCACAGCGCGTGGTCCGACCAGTCCCGCTGCACCCCTGGGGGACACCGGCGGGGTTACGGGGGGCTACAGGGGGCCCAGGGGGGGGGGGAACGCTGAACCCCCAAACCACAACGGGGGGGATCAGGGGGCCGTGGGCCACCAGGGGTGGGCACAGGCAGGACCCAGGCGTCCCGGGCCCACACCCGTCGCTATTTATATCCCGCGGTTCCCTTATCGCCCCGGCCAGGGGGTGACAGTGGGGTGACACGGAAGCGTGTGTGGGGTGATGTCGGGGGGGGTGACACGGAAGTGGGGGAACCCCCAGATAAGTTCTGAGCTCCCCCCCCCTCCCCCCGCCAGGGCCGGACCCTGCCCCTGCCCGCCACCACTCAGCACCGCGTGATGCCCACAGCGGGGGGGCCCGTACGCCTGGGTCCTTCCCCATGGGTCCTAGACTTGTGGGGCCCAGACGCCCGGGTCCTTCCCCATGGGGTCCTAGAGTTGTGGGGCCCAGACACCCGGGTCCTTCCCCATGGGGCCCAGAGTTGTGGGGCCCAGACACCGGGGTCCTTCCCC
>NW_010972792.1:8734-9733 GCF_000737465.1 Haliaeetus leucocephalus
GTGGGGCCTGCATGCCAGCGTCCTTCCCCATGGGTCCTAGACTTGTGGGGCCTGGACACCTAGGTCCTTCCCCATGGGGCCCCGGATGCCGTCGTCCTTCCCCATCAGTCCTAGAGTTGTGGCGCCTGGATGCCGGGGTCCTTCCCCATGGGTGTGAGAGCTGTGGGGCCTGGACGCCTGGGTCCTTCCCCATGGGTGTGAGAGCTGTGGGGCCTGGGCACCTAGGTCCTTCCCCATGGGGCCCAGACGCCCAGGTCCTTCCCCATCAGTCCTAGAGTTGTGGCGCCTGGATGCCGGGGTCCTTGCCCATGGGGCCCAGAGTGGTGGGGCCTGGATGCCGGGGTCCGTCCCCATCAGTCCTAGAGTTGTGGGGCCCAGACACCCGGGTCCTTCCCCATGGGGCCCAGAGTTGTGGGGCCCAGACGCCGGGGTCCTTCCCCATGGGGTCCTAGAGTTGTGGGGCCCAGACACCCGGGTCCTTCCCCATGGGGCCCAGAGAAGCGGGGCCCGCGTCCGCCCGTCCTGCCGTGGATCGCTCACCGACAGTCTCCACGATGAGGAGCATGAGGCCGCCGACATGGAGGTCCCCGGTGACGCGGAGAGCGAGGGCGCGGGGGGCTGCCGGGGGGCTGCCGGCCTGCCCCACTGCGTCGCCCTCCTCCACCTCCACCTGCAGCTCGAAGGAGCCGTCGATGGCCTCCCCGCTCGCCGTCTTCAGCCCCGCCATCGCCCCGGCGCCCGGCTCCCTTCCCGCCCCGCCGCTCCGCCCCACAAGAGGGAAGGGGCCCCGGACGGCCGGGCTCCCCCCACGCCGCCCCCGATCCCCACTGCCACCGCAGAGGAAGTGGAGCGGGGAGGAGCCGCGCGGCCCGGATGCCCGCATCCCCTGCGCCCTCGCGCCCGCTGGCGGCTACGGGACCGGGGCGCCCGGTCCCCGATGTGGGGAGACCCCCCGACACCCCCCCACTCCCAGCCTCAACTCCCCCTCTGGAGAAGGGC
>NW_010972792.1:9827-12680 GCF_000737465.1 Haliaeetus leucocephalus
TTTGGTCTGTCCCCTAACACCCAGACATCTGGGTCCCCCATATCCCCCCCCCATAGGGGACCCAGACATTTGGGCCCTCCACCTCCCCCCCCACAGAGGCCGACCCTGGCAACTGCTCCGCTCTTTATTGGGGGTCGCGGCCCCCCACAACCAACACAAGATGGGGGGGTGGGAGGGGCAGCACCCCCCAACCCCCCCTGAGACCCCCCACACCCGTGTCCCCAGGGGGTCGGGGGGTCCCTGGGGGGGGACAGGGGGGTGACGTCACCGGATGGCGATCAGCCCCACGTCCATCAGCTTCTGGATCTTCTGGGCAATGACGGGGTTCTTCAGGTGCCTGGGGAGGGGCGGGAACAAGGGGGTCAGGGGGGACAGAGGTACCCCCCCCACGGCAGTGGGGACAGGCACCCCAAGGACCCCTGTGGCTGCATGGGACACCAGGACAGGCGGAGGGACAAAGCAGGGGCTGGGGGGTGGCCTGGGATGGATCCCTGGGACCCCTCTGATGTACTGGAGACACGCCCTGACACGTGTGGACCTCCCACCACACCTCAGGACATGTTGGGGACACCCTGTTGACATGCCAGGGACACACATGCCGGGGGCATCCCTGGTGTGTCACGAGTTCTCCCTGTCACATCAAGGACACCCTGTGACACCCATCACGTCAGGGACACCTTCTGACTGTCTGTGACATGTTGGGGACACCCCCTGACACTCCCCGATGCGTCAGGGACACGCTCTGCCATTTCTGGTATAGTCCATGTCACATCAGGGACCCCCCACCAGCTCTGGAAGGGCTCTGGGAGTCCCCCAAGGACTTGGTGAGTGCCACCTGGTAGCCAGTAACACTCTGCAGAGCCTTGGGGACACCCGGTGACACCTCGGGGAGGCCCCAGGAGGGCTCTGGGCACCCTCACAAAGGCTTGGCGAGCGCCGTGGGGCAGCTGGCAATGCCCCATAACGCCTCAGGGACCCCCAGCGACAGCCCAGGACGCCTCGGGGACACTCACTCGCTGAGGGCCTGGGGGTCCTTCTGCATCTGCTCGAGGATGAGGCGCATGGCGGGGTCACTCATGATCTGCTGCACCTCAGGGTCGGCCATTGCACGGCGCTTCACCTCCTCGGGGGTGTCCTGCCTGTTGTACTGCGCCAGCAGGCAGCGCTGGTAGCCCTCCCCGGCCTCCTGGGGGGGGCACGGAGGGAAGGGGTCAGTGGGGGTCGTGGGGGGGGGGGGACAGGGGGCAGCAGGGTGTCCCCCTCACCTTACAGGTGGCATCGAGGTCGAGGGCGCGCTGGTAGACGTCCATGGCTTTGCTGTAATCCTTCATGGCCTCCAGCGCCGCCGCCTTCCGGGTGTAGCCCTTGACTGCGGGCAGAGGGACGGGCAAGAGGGACAGGTGGGGGAGGAGGGAGGGACAGGTGGAAGAGGAGGAGGAGGGAGGGGTACAGGCAGAGGAAGGGGGGGCACCCCAGAACCAGCCCCCCCAGGGGCAGCCCCCCCAGTGCACTCACTGAAGGAGGGCTCCAGGCGGATGCACTCCTCGCAGTCCTGGCGGGGGGGAAGCAGGGGGAGTCAGAGACGCTCCAAAACCCCCAAACCAGCCCCATGGTGCCCTCCAGTACCCCAAGCCCCTCCCCAGCCAGCCCTGCACCCCCAAACCGGCCCCCAAGCGCTCCCCCCAAACCTTGAGGGCCAGAGGGAACTCAAGCAGCTTGGTGTAGCAGGCGGCGCGGTTGCTGTAGAGCCGAGCCTCGTGGGGGTTGCGGCGAATGGCCTCGCTGTAGTGCTTCATGGCCTGGGGGTAATCCCCTGGGGGGGGCCACGACACCAGGGGGTCACCAAGGATCTGGGGGGGCCCTTCTACCCCCCGAAGACCCCCCTTTACCTCTCTGAAAACACTCGTTGCCTTTATTCTTCTCCTCCAGCGCCAGGTCAGGGTCAATGTAGGCCAACCGCTCCTGCTCCTTTAAGATCTTCTCTGCCTGTAGCACCAAATTTGGGGTTCAGCGGGTCTGGGGGGACTGCATCTCCTTTTCTGACACCCCCCCCCCCCAAGATCCCCCCAAATCACCTGCTGACACTTCTTGAGCACATCAGGTGTACGATGCTCAGCTAACGACTTGTTGTAGAAGTTCACGGCATCTTTGTACCGCTCCTCTCGCAGATAGGAGTTCCCGATGCGAGCGTATGCCCTGCGGGGATGATTTTGGGGGTACAGGGGTGCTGGGGGTGTACCCTCTTTTTTAACCGCCCAAATCCCGCTGTACTCACTTAGCAATCTGCCTGTAGTCCTCCCGGTTCTCCCGCCCCACCTCGATGGCTTTTTCACACAGCTCTCGGCACCGGTTGTAGTCACCCGTCTCAAAGTAGACGGCTACAGCAGGGAGAAAAAAGGAGGTTCAGAAGGGATTTGGGCGGGCTCGGGGAATTTTGGAGAGTTCCAGGGGGCGTTTGAGGGTCACTCACCTGCTTGGTTGGTGACGTAGGTCATGTTGGTGGGGTCCAGCTCCTCAGCACGTGTGTAGTGAGCCAGGGCGGTGGGGAACTCCTTCCGCTTGTAGGCGGCATTGCCCAACTCCTTCTCCCTCTGTGCCTGGGGTTTGGGGGGGGACACGGGTGACCCCAAAATCACCCCCAGCACCCCAGAACCAGCTATAACCCCCTATAACTCCTTCCCCTTGTAGGCAGCGTTGCCTGGCTCCTTCTCCTGCTGCGCCTGGAGTTTGGGGGAGCCAGTCACCCCAATATGCCTCCCCAACCCTGCCCTCAGGTTTTGGGGGAACCCCCCCTCTCACCTCCTTCTTGTTTTCGGGGAGCTCCTCGGGTGGGGGCGGCTGGGCAGGGGGCTG
>NW_010972792.1:12828-13330 GCF_000737465.1 Haliaeetus leucocephalus
AGCTGCTCCAGCAGCCGCCGGTACTCAGGGTCCCCTAGCAGTGCCCGGGTTCGGGGGTCCCCCTCCAGCCGCCCGTACAGGTCCGGAACACTGAAGGGGTTCAGCCGCTTCCGCTCTGGGGGGGGGATGGGGGTGTGTCAGGGACACCCCCAAAACCCTTTGTACCCTCCTTGGGACCCCAGACCCTCTCAGGGCCCCCAAAACCCCTCACAGGGCCCCCCCCAGACCTAGCCTTGCACCCCAAAACGTCTCTGCACCCCCTCCCTGGGACCCCAAGCCCCCTCAGAGACCCCTAAAACCTCTCAGGGACCCCTGTGGACTGACTCTGGGCCCCCAAACCCCTTCCCTGGGACCCCAAAACCTCTCAGAGCTCTCCCCAGACCCACTCTGGGACACCCAAGCAGCTCCATCAGCTGGGCATCCACCCTTCCTCACCACCCCCTCTCCCAGGCTCAACCCCTCCAGCACCCCCTCCCTGCCGCCCCAAATGCCCCCAGGCCCC
>NW_010972792.1:13340-14647 GCF_000737465.1 Haliaeetus leucocephalus
CCAGCCGTGCCTCCACCCCCCTCAGCCCCTCCTTCAGCTGCGCGTTGCCCGGTTCATGCTTCAGGCCCTCCTCGTAAGCCGCCTTGGCCTCCTCGAAGCGATGCAGGAACTCCAGCGCTGCTGCCTTGCGTGAGTACCCCTGGGTTTGGGGGGGGTGCAAGGTGAGCCCCTTGGGGCTGACACAACTGGGGGCACATGTGGGTGCTCCCCCCACCCACCTTGGCCCAGTCGGGGCGCAGCTCAAGGGTGCGGCAGGCATCGGCCAGGGCGCGGGCGTAGTCGCCCTGACGGGCGTAGGCGGCCGAGCGATTGCTGAAGAGGACGTGGTTGTGGCCATCCAGAGCGATGGCGGCCGTGTAATGGCGTACGGCCCCCACCACGTCCCCCGCCGCCAGCGCCCGGTTCCCCCGCTCCTTCAGCTCCTGTGCCTGTCAAGGGCAGGGGGAGACAGGGAGAGAGGAGGAGGAGGGGGCGAGGAAGGGGAGAAAGGTAGGAGTAAGATGAAGGGCCATGAGAAGGAGAAAGGTGCAAAGAAGAGGTGGAGCATAAGAAGAAAGGTGAGAGGCAGAGGAGGGGCCACAAGGAGGAGAAAGGCATGAGAAAGAGAAGGGGGCAAGGAAGAAGAGAAGGGGCACGAGGAGGAGGAAGGTGTGAGGAATAGGAGGCACGAGGAAGGGGTGTGAGGAAGAGGAGGGGCATGAAGAAGGGGAGGGGGAGGAGCAGAGGGGGGGACAAGGAAGGGTAGAGGAGAAAGGTGGGAGAAAGATGAAGGCCCACAAGGAGGAGGAAGGTGCAATGAAGAGGAGAAGATGGGGGGGGCACAAAGAGGAGGGTGTGAGAGGTGGGACATGTGGAAAACGTGAAGGAGCATGAGGAAGAGGAGGAGGATGAGAAAGGTGGGGGACCACAAGGAGGAGGAGGGGCACGAGCATTGGAGGTCAGGAGGAGGAGGAGGGTGTGGGGAAGATGAGAGTCATAAGGAGGAAGAGGGGCATAAGGAAGGCAAGTGGGTGCAAAGAGAAAAAGAGGTGCGAGGAAGAGGTGGGAAAAAGGTGAAGGAGCACAGGAGAGATGAAGGTGCAACGAAGAGGAGTGTGGGGGGCACGAGGTGAAGTGAAGAAGAGGAGGGGCCGGAGAAGGAAGAAAAGGGGGGGGCAGGAAAAGGAGAAGAATGTGAGGAAGATGAGGGGGGCCCCCAGGGATCCCCACTCCCCCCCCAAGGCTCCCCGCAGCCCGCTCTGGGACCCCAAACACCCTCAGGCCCCCCCCAGACCCCCTCTCCACCTCCCCATTCAGGCCCTCAAGGC
>NW_010972792.1:15879-16188 GCF_000737465.1 Haliaeetus leucocephalus
CCCATGGTCTCTCGTCCAGGCCCGGACGCCTGGGTCCTCCTGGGGGGTCGTGGGGGTCCCGGACGGTCGGGTCCTCTCCGGGGGTCCCGGACGCCCTGGGTCCTCTTGGAGGTCGTGGGGGTCCCGGACACCTGGGTCCTCTCCCCCCAAACCGTTCACTGTCCCAAATCCACCTTTTCTCCCCCTAAAAAGCAGCGGCGCCGAAAAAACACCTTAAAAAAAGCCAAAATGCCCCCAAAAGGGAGGTGGGGGAGGGGCAGGGGGACCCCTCCTCCCCAAAACTCCAGGGGGATCCCCCCCAAATGTCCT
>NW_010972792.1:17083-18203 GCF_000737465.1 Haliaeetus leucocephalus
CAAGCATCCATTTCCCCCCTCAAGTCCCCCACCGCCAGCCCCCGTAACCGCGCCGGCGCCTGGCACAGCAGCCCCTTGACCTCCAGCCCCCGCGGCGCCCGCCGGCGCAGCCAGTCCCGCAGCCAGGCCAAGTTGCAGCCGCAGAACCAGGGGTTGTTCCGCAGCCCCAGGTGGCTCAGGCTCCCCAGGTCGTCGAAGAGCCCCCGCGGCAGCGTCGTCAGGTTGTTGTCCGACAGATCCAGCCGCTCCAGCGAGCGCATCCGCGCCAAGGCGCCGGCGGGGACGTGGCTGATGGCGTTGGCGGCCAGGGACAGCCGGCGCAGGCGAGCGCGGGGCAGGTTGGCCGGCGGCGCGGCTAACGCGTTTCGCCCTAACGAGAGCTCGCTGAGGTTGACCAGCCGGCTGAAGGTGTCGTCCGCCATCCGCTGGTTGGCCAACAGGTTCCCGTCCAGCACCAAGCGCCGAAGCGCCGGCAGACCCTCGAAGGCGCGGAGGGGGATGGTGTGGATCCGGTTGTCGTCCAGCCGCAGCTCCTCCAGCGCCGGCGGCAGTCCCGGCGGGACGCTGCTGAGGTGGTTGCGGGATAAAAACAGTAGCCGTAAGCGGCGGTTTTCGGCAAAGGCGTCTTCCTCGATGCCGGCGGCCGAGACCGAGTTGTCGTCCAGGTGCAGGCGCTCCAGCAGCGGCGCTCTCGCCAGCGCCCGTCGGCACAACCCGCGGACGTTGTTCTCCTGGAGGTGCAGCTCCCGCAGCGCCGGCGGCAGGTACGCCGGCAATTGCTCCAAGGCGTTGGCGTACAGGTATAAAACTTTTAACGCCGATAAGTGACCCAACCGCGCCGGGATGCCGGCGTCGCCGATCCGGTTGTTTTGGAGGAAGAGGGTGGTAGCGCCGGCGGGGAGGCCCTCGGGAACGGCCGTCAACCCCCGGTCGTTGCAGTAGACGCGGCCGCCGGCGCAGCGGCAGACGGTGGGACAGGCGGCGGCGGTGACGGTGACGACGGTGACGGCGGTGACGATTGTCAGGAGGGGAGAGGGGAAAGGGGGTGGGCTCCCCCCCCGCCGGGCGGCCAGGGTGAAGGCTGTCAGGGCCCAGGTGGGGGGAGGGAGGGGGAGGAAGA
>NW_010972792.1:19961-23095 GCF_000737465.1 Haliaeetus leucocephalus
GAGGCAGGGCAGGGGCACGTACAAGGCCGCACAAGTGCTCGTGCGAAGGTTGCACGAGGGCCCGCAGGGTCCGTCTGGGGCCTGTGCAAGGGTTGCACGAGGCTGCGCAAGGTCACACGAGGCTGCACGAGGACGCACGAGGCCCCGTGCAAAGCCCCGGCGCGACCTCAGGAAGCTGCGCCAGGCCCGTGTGAGGTGTCGCCAGCCTCGTGCGAGGCCTTGTGCGAGGCAGGAGCTCACTTGTAGAGGATGTCGTAGTGGCCGGGGCGGTAGAGGAGGCAGACGCGGGGCTGGGAGCCCTCGGGGAAGACGTGGGGGTTGGTGGCACCGCCCTCCCCCCGGTCCATGTATTCCACCAGGATGGAGACGTGCAAGGCTCGTGCGAGGGCAATGATGTGAATGTGGTCGCTCTCCTTGCACATGGGTTCCACCTCCTGTAAGGGGAAAAGGGAGTCAGGGGGCTGTGTGAGGGGCACGAGAGGGCATTGGGGGTGTGTAAGGGCGCTTGGGAGGCCGCCCAAGGGCGGCAAAGCCGTGCAAGGGCAGCGTGAAGCTGTGCAAAGCTGTGGGAAGGACACGCGTGGATGATTGGAGGCCACACAAGGTTGCGTAAGGCCGTGCAAAGCTGGGTGAGGGTCACGCAAGGGCGACTGGAGGCTGTGCAAGGCCATGCAAGGGCAATGCAAGGCTGTGCAACAGCAGCATGAGGCCATGCAAGGCAAGTGCAAACCTGTGGGAGGGCTGTGCAAGGGCCATTGGTGGCTGTGTGAAGCTGTGCAAAGGCCATTAGAAGCCGTGCAAAGCTGTGCGAGGGCAGTGTGAGGTTGTGCAAGACCATGCAAGGACCCCATGAAGCTGTGTAAGGGTGCTGGGAGGTAGTGCGAGACCTGTGCAAGGGCAGTATGAGGCCGTGCGAAGCCATGCAAGGCTGCGTGATGCCATGCGAGGGCCATGTGAAGCTATGCAGGGGCGCTGGGATGTGACGCAAGACCCATGCAAGGCTTGTGCAAGACCGTGCAAGGGCAGTTTGAGGCTGTGCAAGTTTGCACAAGGCTGCAAGACACCATGCAAAGGCCACAGGAGACCCCGTAAGGACCAAACAGAGCTGCGTGAGGGTGCTGGAAGGTGGCACGACGGCCACGTGAAACCCATGTGATGCTCGTGTGAGGCTGCGCAAATCCGTGCAACGCCACGCAAAGCTGCAAGATGCCACACAAGAGACCATGCAAGGACCAAGCGAAGCCAAGTGAGGGTGCCGGGAGGTGGCGTGTGGCGCGTGCGAGGCCCTGACCTGCTGGCAGAACTCCTTGATGCTGCGACCGCCCTCCAGGAACTGCTCGAAGAAGCGGCGGTGGCGCTGGAGGCAGCCCGAGGTCAGCAGGCGCAGGTAGACCACCAGGTAGTCGGAGGTGCTGGGCTCGTTGAAGGCCGCCAGCAGCTCCGGCAGCGGCACGCGGCGCTCCACTCGCTCGATCAGCTCCATGAACTGCCAGGAAGATGCGTGTCAGGGGGCACACGTGTGTTGGGGGGCACACATGGAGTTACATGCACCATCACGGGGGCACATGTGCCATCATGGGGTCACAGACAGGATCATACGCACAGTCGCAGGGGCACAAGCAGGGTCACACATGCCGTCACAGGGCCATACACGGGGTTACATGCATCGTCATGGGGGCACACATGGGGTCACAGGGACCACATCCCCCTCTGTCCCTGTGTTCCATGCCCCACCCCCATCCCGTGTCCCCCCTGTCCCCGTGTCCCCACCGTGTTGTGGAAGTCCTCGATGGTGAACTCGGTGAACCCCTGCGCCACCAGCTCCTCCTTGCTGCGGGCGGAGACCTCCTTGAACCTGGGGAGGGACCCAGGTGTCCGGGGGGGGACTCAGGTGTTGGGGGGGGAACCCGGGGGGCAAGGGGGACCCAGGATGCAAGGAGGGGGGACAGCCAGGGGGGACCTAGGCATCCCAGGAGGGACCCAGGCATCTGGGGGGGACCTGGGGGGGCCAAGAGGGACCCAGAGGACTTGGGTGGGGGACACCCAGGCGTCCGGGGGGAACCCAGGCGTGGCGCACCGCTGCAGCTCCTGGCCGTCCTCCAGCAGAGCCTCCAGGTGAGCGAAGCCGAAGGCTCGGTAGAAGCAGTTCCCGTCCGGCCGCGTCTTCCGGATGTAGGAATACTTCTGGAGCAGGTCCTGGGGGGGGGGATGGTCAGATGGGGGGGGGATGGAGAAGGGGACATCCCGGGGGCATAGGGACACCCCAGCAGACATGGGGACACCCTGGGGGGCACCCCAGGTGCATGGGGACACCCCAGAGCTGCTCGCAGTCCCTCAGAAGTGCCCTTTAAAGGCTCCCAGTGCCATAGTGGCACCCCAGAGGGGCTCCCAGTGCCAAACTAGTGACCTTTAAAGGCTCCCAGTGCCATACTGGTATCCCAGAGCTGCTCCCAGTGTCACAACAGTGCCTTAAAGGTGCTCCCAGTCCCAAACTGGTGCCCTTTAAAGCCTCCCAGGCCCACAGTGGTGCCCTTTAAAGGTTCCCAGTCCCATACTGGTGCCCACCTTAATCTTCTGCTGGTAGATGTGATCGTCCTCGGCATACTCCTTGTACAGCACTGCCAGCTCCAGCCGCTCTGACACCAGTGGGTTCTGCACTGCGATCTGCACCCCAAGGTGGGGGTCAGGATTGGGGGGAGCCCCCCTAAGGGGGAGGGGAGCAATTTGGGGACTCCCCCAAGGAGGTTTTGGGGGGGGTGTTGGGGGGGTTTCTCACCTCTTGCTGGATCCGGTCCTGCTGTGCCATGATGGCCTCATCATAGGCCAGGCAGTTCACACCTTTGGGGGGGATATTGGGGGTCAGAGGAACTCCCCGATTTCATAGGGGCTCCCCCATGGTCTCTTTATGCCCCCATGGGGAGTTTGGGGGAGTGGGGTGGGCACCCCCAAAATGGATCCAGGGGGCTGGGGTGTGGCAGGACCCTGGGGAGATGCTTGGGAGGGGATTGGGGTGCTATGGGGGGTATTGAGGTGGCAGGGGAGACTATGGGTGTGTTGGGGTGCTATGGGGACCCTATGGGTGGTATTGGGGCACTGGGGGGGTGCTGTAGTGGTATTAGAGTGCTACAGGAGAC
>NW_010972792.1:23142-25644 GCF_000737465.1 Haliaeetus leucocephalus
GTTCCGGTCCGGGGCTACTCATGGGGGGGGGTGCCGGGACGCAGGGGGAAGCCCGGGAGGGGTCCCGGTCGGAGCCCGTCGGTACCGTCCGCGTCGCCGCCGAGCGGCTCCGGCTTCTGCTGAGGCTCCTCCGCCGCCATCATCCGCCGCAGCCCCGCCCCGCGCAGCGCTTCCGGGTCACCGGCCGCCGCCAGCAACACTTCCGGGTCAACCGCCGCCCCGCCGGAAGCGCGCCCAGCCTTTTGCAACCGGCTCCTCCCTTCCCGGGGTCTGGCCCGCCCCTAGCAACCGGCCGGGCGGGCGAGAGGCCCCGCCCATAGAGACAGCCCGGGCGAGGAACAGCACCGCCCCTAGCGACAGGCCCCGCCCATACAAACAACCCGGGGGCGGCACAGCACCACCCCTAGCGACAGGCCCCGCCCATAGAAACAGCCCGGGAGCAGAACAGCACCGCCCCTAGCGACAGGCCCCGCCCCTAGCGACAGGCCCCGCCCATAACAACAACGCGGGGGCGGCACAGCCCCACCCCTAGCGACAGGCCCCGCCCATGGAGACGAGTTCCCCTCCCACTCCGGAGAGGGGCGGGGCTAGAGGCGCTGGGTCAGGGTCAGCACAGGGGTCGGGGTCAGCCGGAGGGGTCGGGGTCAGCATTGGGGTTGGGGTTCCCTGTGAGCCCATGCAAAGCCCAGCCCAAGCCCCAGGGCGCTCTGGAAGGCAGCAGGGCCCCTTGTGGGCTCAATTCTTTCTTGTCCACTGGTACTCTCTTAATTTTAAAGTTTTCTTTATGTCCAAATCCTCACTCTGCACAGTACCTTGTACCACTTCATCGATCTCTCTTGTTCTGTTGGAGCCCCCTTCTTTCTTTGCTACGCAGCGCTCCTTTACCTTTCTCTCTGCCATCAAGGGCATCCATGTGTGGTTCCTCTCTCACTCAGTCTTCTCTAGTTTGCCTAGATGCCCTCCTGAGACTCCAAGGCCCTTGCTGTGTCTCCAAGCCTTCTTTTCTTACCCTGCCCCTCATAATTCCTCCACTCTCTATAGCAATGTCCTTTCTTGTACTCCACAGCACTCTTGTAGCACTTTAGCTCCCTTTCCGTTCCATTTTTTTGTGCTCTTCAGAGCACTCTTTTGTTACTCTTTGCCATTTAGGGTGCCTTCATTCAGCCCCGGGCCCCTGACAACACCTGTCCTTTGTTGAAATCCCCTTCAGAGTTCATAATTTGTTATCTCCGAGGCTTCCTTGGTCTCTCAGGGCCCCTCGGGACTCCTCTGCTCCCTTTGCCGAGCTCTTGTGAAAAATCCTCTATGCCCTAGAGCCCCATTTTTAGCTCGGGAGATCACGCTGCACCCCTCTTTTGCCCTCAGAACCCTTCCTGAGTCCGCATCTGTTACCCCGCTCTGAACCTGTTACCCACGCGCATCCATTCGGTCCCTGACCCCCTGAGGACATCTGTTCCTTGTTCAATTCCCTTTTGAGCTCCTTGCACCCCCAGGACTTCCTTGGTCTCTCTGGCCCCTTTGGGACTGCTCTAATCCCTGTGACGATGCCTCTTGCTCTGTCGGAGCCTTTTCCAAAGCTGACTTTGTGCTCCAGAGCAGTCTTTCTGTTTTCCATCTTATAGTATGTTTCCATTTGGTATCCGGTACCCCAAAGATGTCTATTATCAGCTCAGATCTCCTCTTGAGTTTTTCAGAGAAGGCGATAGCCTTCATCTGTTTTTATTGATACATCTCCTGTGGTGTTTTTTGTTGTGTTTTGCAATTTATTGTTGTTCTAGCTACTTAGGTGCTAAATTAGGCTGCTTCATACAGTTTCTGACACATTTCTTGTATTTCCATGTTTTTTTGGTGTTTTCTGTCCTTTGGGACTCATCTAGTTCTCTTAAGGGAGTCAGTCAGAGACACAGTCAAGGTGACCCTGAATTGTCGGCGATTTACCATGAATAATTTACTTTGCAACCGCAGATATTTTTGAGAAGGGATTCTTGTGGGATCTAATTCTGCTTTGTCATTCAGTCCTACAGAGAAGGTAGTTCTGGTAGAAGCTGGGTGGTATGCACGGTCTTGCTAGAAATGAAGCGTAACCCCATAACGTTTTGGCTTTTGTGTAGGAAACTAAAGCACATCAATAGTGATAACAATATTGTTATTGCATTTAATGAGCTACTTTCTTACACAGCTTAGTGTCGTGGTTTAAGCCCAGCTGGCAACAAAGCACCACAAAGCTGCTCGCTCCGTCCTCCCTTCCCTGGCCTCGGTGGGATGATGAGGAGAAAATGTAAAGGCAGGCTCGTGGGTCAAGACAAGGACAGGGAGGGATCGCTCCCCACTTACGGTCACGGGCAGAAGACAGGCTCAGCTTGGGGAAAAAACAAAATCAATTTCACTTACTACCAATCAAATCAAACCAAGGCTATTAGGAAGTGAACCCCAACCCAAGAAGAGCTTCCCCCCCGCCTTCCCTCCTCAGCCCCACTCCCGGTTCCCTCTCCTGAGGGGAGC
>NW_010972792.1:26222-26864 GCF_000737465.1 Haliaeetus leucocephalus
AAACCCGAAACAGGGAGGGAGCAGATCCCGAGAAGAGCAGCGAAGGGCTGCAGTGGTGCTTACCTCAGTCAAGAGGCTTCTCTCAGCAGAGGCCCAGCAAGCCTTCATCTTACTGGATTCCAAGGGAGTAACAAAAGAGGATGGACTGGAGAGAGAAGCCATGGGCTTAAGGAGGGATTTACTTAAGAAGAGGTCTTGTGAAATAAGAGATCCTTTGTCTGTACAAGGCATGCCTTGCTAACGACTGGGCCCCTGAAGGAGAACGAAAAGACTGAGAAGAAGGGAACATCCTACCCCAGGAGGCACCGAGAAGTTGAAAAATTGCTAATAGGCACGAAGTCAGCAAAAATCTTGGATAACCGGAGGAAAGGTAAAGGCAGCAGGGGCAGATCAGACCACCGACTCAATTCACGACCAAAAGACTTACCCCCTCCCCCGCCCCCTTGGGCATGTGCTGTAGAAGAAAAGAACACTGGACCTTTAATTCGAAGCGGGGGAACTTCAACCCGATAGAAACTGTGCGAGATAAGCGACTCCCGGTAATAGTTTTGGGGAAGAACTTTGGAAATCGAATGTGTATAACTGAACTGTATAAATTGCTTGCCTGTTTAGGCATGAGGTGTGTTAGCTTTGTGGATTACC
>NW_010972792.1:26971-27908 GCF_000737465.1 Haliaeetus leucocephalus
AGTAAGACGTGCCAATTCTGCTAGCAGTCATTCTCCATGGGCTTTTTATCAATATGCAAAATAAAAAAAAATATTCTGATAAATGGGGCATTTCTGAAGTCAGCAACTAATTTTTGTAATAGACTGTACAGGGAAGATTTTTCAAGTATTTTCCCAGCATTCAGACTTAATTATCCAGTAGAGAAAATGAAGAAGCAAATAGCAGACCTCACACATGGATGAAGGTTGACTTTTCGTTGCAGTACAAGCAAGTACATAAGAAGAAACCAAATGGAAGAGTTGTTATCCCACATCTCCTGAGAATACATCGTGAGAAACTACCCTATTAGAAGCAGCAATATCTGCTGCTATGACAGGTGATGGCAGCCTTATTTTGCTGGTTGTCTTAAACGTCTTGTGAAGTGGTCACAAATCAACATGAAACTGCATGCACTATGAACAGGATTTCCTATCCTTCTCCTCATTCCTACGTATTTTGTCACGTGTGTTTTTAATAATTCATATAGTCAAAGTCATGGTCAGTTGGTGCTACGTTACCAGATGCATCCCTTTGCTCTCTGCAAAGTTGGGTCACTTATTTCAAATCCCAAGCCATACCTTTTGTTCCTAACCTTGCTGTGTGAAGCAAAAGGTGATGGAGGAGTTATCAGTATGGTTTAATTACATTTTTTCGTACATTAAGGCTTGACCAAATCTCTTTGTAGCCACCGTAGTCAACTTCACCTGGCTTTGTGACACATTGTTATAACCTTCTATGTTTGAAACAATAGTAAGGCCAGAAAGCCTTCCATTCTTTCAGATTTGCATCAACTCTGTTCAATAAGACTGAGTTTCTGTAAGGGACTTTTCCAATTAAGTACTATGGTTTCTCAGTCTAGTACTGTAAATGAACTCTAAGAACAGGGTGGACATAATATGAGATTAAAAGACTTATTAA
>NW_010972792.1:28554-28933 GCF_000737465.1 Haliaeetus leucocephalus
TGACATTTGGAATTGCATATAGATATCACCTAGAATAAAAATCCTGTTTTTTTCTGCCTCAGATTCATACTGGCATAGCTCTCAACATTTCTGTGACCCAGCCAGTATGCAGTTAGTCAAGAGCACAAATGGCTCTTTGGGGTTCTCACAATATTAAACTACAGCTGAAAAAAAAGAAGAGTTATCAAGGAGAGGAATTACCACCCATGGCTTTTTATTTTTTGCAGCTAGACTAATCATGAGGAACAGCACTGATGGGCACATAGGGAGGAGAGCATATTATAGGTGCACACAGAAACCTTGCCAATTCTTTGCTTTCTTTAAAAATGCTGTTTTCTAGAGACAAGACCAATCAAGCTACGAAAGCCCACAAAAGGAT
>NW_010972792.1:30675-31008 GCF_000737465.1 Haliaeetus leucocephalus
TGAAAGCTCTTGCTGCTCTTCCCCTTCCCTTGGCGCCCTACCTACAGGCACAACAGCACTGGGCATCTGTGCTTTCCCAGAGACTCAGCATCTCACGGCGCTCGTTCTCGGCAGAGCCTCTTTCCGAAAAGGCAAAGGTCCAGCTCCTTCTCCCACAGGGAAGGGCCCAGCCCTGAAAGCTCTTGCTGCTCTTCCCCTTCCCTTGGCGCCCTATCTACAGGCACAACAGCACTGGGCATCCGGGCTTTCCCAGAGACAGAACATCTCATGGCCCTCGGCCTCGGCAGAGCCTCTTTCCGAAAAGGCAAACATCCGGCTCCTTCTCCCACCAGG
>NW_010972792.1:31178-33916 GCF_000737465.1 Haliaeetus leucocephalus
TTTCCTGTTCCTTTCAGTATATTCCCCTGCCACTAAGGGATTGAGGAAAACACTACCTGTGCTCCTTCCACTAATCGCCCCAGTGCCCTGAAGTCCCTTTTGATTGCCTTTGGATTTCTCCCTGCAATCTCATCGCTGCCAACCTGCACAACCAGCAATGGGTAATAATCAGAGGTCCGAACCAGACCCGGGAGTTCCCTGGTAATGTCTTTCAACCGGGCCCCAGGGAGGCAGCAGACTTCCCTGTGGCATGGGTCAGGACTGCATATTGGGTCCTCTGTCCCCCTCAGAAGGGAGTCGCCTACGACAATTACCCTCCTTTTTCTTTTTTCAGAGGCTGTGAGAATGCGTGGGGCTGCCCAACTGAGCCTAGGCACCTCCCTGGATAGGGCTTCACCTACACCCTGATCTTCGTTGACCCGGTCCTCAAGTTCCAGAGCCCCATTCCTGTTGCGTAGGGGCAACTGGGAAGGTGAGGGAGACCGGGAGGGGACTCGCCTGCCTCCCCGAGCAGGGACCTGTATCCATTCCCCTCCATCTCTTAGGTCCCCTCCTGCCCGGTGGCAAGGGGGCAGGGGAACCTCCGCTTCTCGCGGAGCCTCCATCTGCTGCCTCCGCCTCGGGGATGGTAGGGTGTGGGTCCACCAACCTATCTCCCTCTCACACTCCTTGATACTCCTCAACCTTTCCGCTTCCTCCTTCAGCTCTGCCACCAGGCTGAGCAGATCATCTACCTGGTCACATCTCACACAAGAGGTGCCCCCGCTGCCCTCTGGCATCAGCGATAGACTCAGGCACTCCCTGCGGCCAGAGACCTGGACAGCTGCACGTTTACGTGGGAGCTCTGTCCGTGTCGCCACGTTTTTCCTAGCAATGGCTTTCACCCGAGTGGCAGCCATATCGGGGTCTCCTTCTGAGGCCGATGCCCACCGCTTCAGTAGGCTTCTCGAGCTGGGAAGGGGGGGGCTGTGCCCTACCCGCGCAAACTGGCGCGCCACGGCACACCTTTCTGACGCACCACGCCCTATTTGCCATGCTCCCGGTCGCTGGCGCTCCTCAGGGCCATTTAAATCTCCCACGGTCGCCCCTGGCAATGCCCAAGCCGCGTCAGCCTCTCTCGCGAGAGCTGCCAGCTCTGCGCGGTCCCTCTGCTCTTCCCCGGGGCTCCTGGGCCTCGGGAACCTCCCGGTCCGCCTCAATCTAGCGCTTAGCCGCCGCGTTACCATTGCGTCTGCTGGCCTCGCCGGTGACTGATGTGATTTTAATAACTACATTGTTATTGCATTTAACGAGCTAATTTCCTACCTAGTTTAGAAAGACATCTATCGTTTTCTATCTACGCCTCAGAAAAATTAAGTTGAACTCCTTACCTGGTCACATTGCCGATGCAATAGTTGTAGCTGTAGTACAGGAGCAGGTATTGTCTTTGCCAGTAAGTGTCGCTTTCTCTCTTCAGGGTCTCATTTGCTGTAAATTTAAGGCAGGTGGGAACAGTGCTGCTGCTCCTCCAGCTGACTTGATAACTTCTGGTGGTTTGCCCTTCCCCTTTCCCAGGTGATTGTGCTAAGGGTGGTGGGCGGAGCCTTGGGCTATTTGAGCCACAGCCTCTGCTGAGGGAGCTCATTGTGCTCTTGGGTTTCTCTGGTGTTGGTGCTCAGCTCTTGCTTTATACCTTTGCAGCTTTTGAGCTGGCTCAGCCCTTTGGGAAGAGGTGTCTGCCTGAGGTAAGAGCTTCAGCAGCATGTGTGGTAGAAAGTAACACTTCTATGCAGCTTTTTTTTCCTTTTTTTTTTTCAGGTCAGTAATTTTGTTTTGAGTGTCTGGGGGTAGAAAGATGGTTTAATAGTATGCATTGTTTGGTTTTTTTTTTTTAAATTCTTCATGCATTGTGTTTTCCTGGAATTCCCAACTTTATTGAAAAAGGAACCTTGTTTTTTTCACCAGTTCTGCTGTATGCTGTGTAAGTTGCTGATATCTCTCTTAACGGGACCGATGGTGACATTGTTTGTCAGGGGTTAGGGTGAGCGTCTTGTATGCATCTGTATATGGAGTTTTACTATTTCTGGAGAAAGCAGAAGGGCCGTGAGGCACAGTGCCTTTCAGGGTCTGGGATGCCTCGTCGCCTTTCCTCATTGCCCACAGAATGCCCCGTTGTCCCTAGAATCTTTGCAGCTCGTGGCAGGCCCCTCGTAGATTACAAGCCTTGGGACTTGTATTTTGTGGGCATGTAGCAGAGCTCAGAGTCTCTGGGAAGTTGTAGGTTAGGAGGTGCCCCCCGAATTTGGGATGTGGCTCAGAAGAGCGGCTCCTGAGGAGTAGCCACTGAAGGGGGTTCAGGGGTGCGAATGGAGGGCAGGAGGTGTCAGGAAGCAGTGGGGTTCCTTTCCTGACAGTTGAGGAGAAGAAAAGGGGTTTCTAAAGTTTTGGGACTGCTGGGGAAAGGGAGGAGGGTTCACCAGCCCTTCTCAGATGAGTTTTGCAGTTGGATTTGGATGTCATAGAATCGTAGAATGGTTTGGGTTGGAAGGCACCATAAAGAGCCTCTAGTTCCAACCCCCCCACCCCCCGCAATGGGTAGGGACACCTTCCGCGAGACCAGGTTGCTCAAAGCCCCATCTGACCTGGCCTTGAATGCTTCCAGGGAGGGAGCATCCGCAGGTTCTCTGGGCAACCCGTTCCAGTGCCTCGCCACCCCTAGTGAGAAACGTCTTCCTAATACCTAAACTAAATGTACCCTT
>NW_010972792.1:36818-37079 GCF_000737465.1 Haliaeetus leucocephalus
GCCTCCGTGGGGATGCCCACGGAAAGCTGGCACCTACCGATTGCTGGGCTGAGTTCGCGGAGCAAGATGACACAAGAATGTATGGATGGTTCATCTTCCTCATAGTCCTCATGGTTTGGGTCATTAGGGGTAATGGGTTGGCTTAAAGAATTATGGGCATTATTGTAGTTATTGTGATTTTAGTTATTGTAATAATTTTACCTTGTTCAGCTTGTTGAGAAAAAATGGCATCCCAAGTTACTAAACAAGCCTGGATTGCTC
>NW_010972792.1:37615-43214 GCF_000737465.1 Haliaeetus leucocephalus
TACCCTCTTTAGGACTGAAGTTGTTACCGCCTTGTCCTATTGCTGTACACCCTTGTAAAAAGTCCCTCTGCAGGTTTCTTATAGGCACCCTTTACGTACCGTGAAGTCTGCTCTAAGGTCTCCTGCAAAGCTGCATGCCAACGAGCGGTCCGAGAAGGTGAGGCAGTCATCGGCCAGGTCAGTGTTGAATAGCAAAGTACTACATGGCCGCTCACTTAAGCTTTTCCCTTGTGTTTTGGAGGCGCTGTGCGGGCCACCTTTGGAATTGGATGAGCGTTTGAGGTGAGCTGTGGATTAGTGAGGAGGAGCGTGGGGCCGATGACTTCTCACGAGTGCCACGCTAACTCGGTGTCTCTTGGTACCTTAGGTACCACGAGTGACGACGGCTGCAGGGTCTGACTCTGGAATGAGCGGGGAAGCGAACGCGGTGGCACTTGTGAGGAGGGGGGAGTGGGGGAAGTAGTTGGCGTTGGCCAGTGGGACGCTTACTGCCTTTTCTGATTTGGTTTTTTTTGTTTGTTTGTTTGTTTGTTTTTTTCATTGCAGATGTTGAAGAGCAATGTGTCCCCTTGAGGAACATCCCAGTTAGCCCGTGTGGTTTTGTGGAGGGTGGGTTCGGACCCTGGGCCCTCCGCAAGCTAAGTTGAGGGACCCGGGCTGGGGAGAGGCTGGGAGGGAGGGACACAGCTGGGAATTGCCGGGAGGGGTTTTAAAGTGAGAGTAGGAGGGCAGGGCTGTCCAGGAGCAGTCCTGTTTGGGCAGATGAAGGGAGCGGGTTGCTTTTGAGCCCGAGAGCAGCGTGTGCCGGGCAGGGCAGTTCCAGCCTGTGTCCGTGGTGGTGTGTAGTTTGTGTAGTCTGTCTTGTGTGCCTTCGATCTTCCTCGGGTCTCAATGCCATCATCAGTCTTTGCGCTCAGGGAGCGCGGCATGCGCTTCGGGCGCCGTCCCTAGGGTCTCGAATGCCCTTACTCATCGGCACTGTGCCAGTTGGGTGCTTCTTTTCTTGCGCTCGGAGCTCTAAAGCGCGGATCGGTCTCGGCGGGTTCCGGTTGGTCCTCTTTTGGCAGCGTTCTTCTGGGCTGCATTGGCAGCTCTGCTCTCTAGCTGTCCGTTTTCTCGGACTTGGACTTCTTCCCCGCATCCTGACATCCTTAGGTCTCGATGCCAGGCTTCTGGCGCATCCATCATCTGGGTTTTGACAGTGCCGTCTTGTAACGGGCCATTCTGTTCGACTCCTCTTCTCTGGAGGCTCTGCCGTAGAGCCTCCTGGCCTCATGGTTCCGGCTCCGTAGGTCGTCTTGTTCGAAGACGCCTCCCGTCTGGGCGTCATTCTTCTTGCTGAGAGTTTTCTCTCTCTTTGAATCACCTCGTTGGTAGCGTTCCACATGGTGACGTTCTGCGCACGGGTGTGTTTGGCTTGGAGCTGCTCTGCCCGGGGATGTAGAGTCAGGGGTAGGTGGAACAGCGATAAGAGTCTATGGGTGAAATCTTGCTACGACTAAATCATTTAGGCAAGGGTTGTACAGTCATCTTGGCTCTAGTAGCCATCGGTGGGCTGCGCGAACAGCCGTGCCGATAGTGTTTCACGGAGACGATTGGAGCTGTGCAGCAGGGGCTGTTGAGGGGCAGCGAAGAGGATTTGACTCTCTAAGGTGTTAGGTCTTGCACATGATGGGCTTAAATTTTGGCCCTGGTTTTTTGGTTTTTTTTTGTTGGTGGGGGTTTTTTTTGTTTTTTGGTTTTTTCGTTTGTTTTATTTTTAAATGGTAGGCTGTAGCTGGACTCCAGATGGTCTTTGTAGATGGAATCAAGACCTCTGGAGTTGTGAAGCTCTTGCTCTGCATCCAGGTGACTCGTTCAATATGTTTGGTTTTGGTTTTTTTTCAGATGCGGAGGGACAAGATGCGTGCCACAGAGCGACGAGGGAAGGCAGCAGGGCACTGTAAGGAGGTGGGTCCGTGAGTGGAGTCGGAAGGAAGATGCGGCCAGTGGCTCTATGAGACTGCTTTGCTTTGCTGTGTTTTGCAGTTTTCTTGCATTGTATTGGTCTGTGTTTGCCTTTGTGTTGTGTTGTTTTGTTCTGTATTTGTACTGACTGTCATGTGAGACTGTCTCGCGTTGCATGGCCCTGCATTGTGTTTTGTAGTGCAGTGCTATGCCCTTGTATCGATTGCCACCAGAGACTGCCTTGCCTTCTATGGTTCTGTATTGGTTTTGTATTGTTTTGGTCTGTACTTGTATTGACTGTCATCTGAGAGTCTCTTGCATTGGCCCTGTTCTGTTTTGTGTGGTATGGCAGTGCTCTGAGTTGTTTTGTCTTGACCGAGATAAGAGTACTGCCTTGTATGGCATTATATTTGCATGTGAATTACATGGGTCTATGTTTGTCTGTGTGTGTTGTATGGCATTGTAGAGACAGCATAGAAGGTTTAATGACTTTGGGCTCTTTGCATGCAAGGAGTTGAGGGGATCGCAATTGGACTGTGAGCTAGCATAGAGTAAGGCAGTAACTGGGCAACGGTGTTCATATTGTTTATGCGGATGCTTTGTGGCAAGTCTGTAGAAATGGTCAAGGCCTTGAGGTCTGAGTAGCAGCGTGATGGGTCTTGGAGCGATCGGTAACTTTGGGACAGCTCTGTGTTTGCGATGCTCTGTTTTTTCAAGTGCCATGGAGGACACTGACTGTGAGGATGTGTTATTTTGGGAATAGGTGGGAAGCGGTGGAGGACTTCTCCCTCAAGGATGAAGTGTCTATTGAAAAGCTTTGTGTGTTGTTTTTGCAGGTGATGACAGGGCACGAGGTGCTTGAAGGAACCTTGCGTTTAGGTGACACGGCTGCTACGGAGGTTGGACTGTGCCATGTGGCACCGTGAAAGCTAAGTATCGGGTTGAAAATGCATGGATGGTGGAGATGATGGTGCGTGTTGAAACATTGGTGTAACAGAAGGGCAGTTTATGGGGAGGTTGGAAGGAGGTTGGGCTGGGGCCAGGGTTTTTGCAGGCAAGGTGATTTTTGAGGCCCCCAGTGCCGCAGGCACGGGGTGACGGCCTCTCGAGGCCTGTGGGTGGTAGGATGGATGAGTTGAGAGTGAGGGCTGGCATGCATGTGATCTGAATGAGTGGTGTGTTGTGAATGTGTCTAACCTTGTAGGGTTATGTGGTTTAGCCTTTTTGGTTTTTTCCTTTCAGGTTGGATGTAGAGTTGAGATGTTTCTCAGGGAATTAGAAAAAAAAACCAAAACAACAACTTAGAATAAAAAAACCCAGCTGGGATATGGGTTGGTTTTTGGTGGGTCCCCCCCTGCCCTGTTCCCCCCCCCCCCCCGGTCCCAGCTGCTCCACAAGGCAATGTTGATCGCCAATGTTTGGACCAGGGTCCGGCTCGGGCCCGGGTTTTCACAGGCAGGGGGATTTTTTTTCAAGGGTCCTGGGAACGGCGTTCCCATGGAGCGCTGCCCTGGAACGTGGTAATTGCCAGTCAGCACAGGGAAATATGTTGTTTGGTGGATGGTCTTTGGAAGACAGTTGAGGATTTTGCGGGCGAAGGGTGGGGGGAGTTGGACTAGATGGCCAGCATGGAGCAGGCCAGGGTTGTGAAGTGCGTGAGCGTAACTGTATTTTTCTGTGGTGGGTTTGTAAAATATTTGGGTGCTCTTTGTAGTTTGTGATGTAATGATACTTTTCAGGTTTTGTTTTTGTGCTGAGTTGTGCAAGTGGACAGTCTGTCAAGATGAGCGGAGCTCACTCGTTTTCTGCCTGGGAACGGGGATCGTGCAGGTAATGTCACCTCAGGGAGTAAAACTTCTGGATGTGCAGCGACGGATGTAACGGGAGCGAGGAATGTGGAAAAGACTGCTCCGTAGAGAATTGCACGTACTAATAGTGGTGTTTCTTCTGAAGGTAATGCTAAATTTTTGGAGTTAAAATGTATTTGTAAAAATAATGGTTAAAAGAGGAATAAAAGTAATAGTGTCAAAAATTTGACCAGTGAGGCCATAAGTCTTCTCTATATATTGTAGAAAAAGTACATTGTAGAATTGGACTGTAACTATTGACCTAGCTGAACGTATGTAGAATCAGTAATAGACCAAATGAAGCAAAAAAAAAAAAGAAAATGAAAAAAAGACAGGTAATTAGGTCTCCTTGTGAGAATCACAGTAGTAATGGCAATCAGAAAGGCAAGTGTAGAGCGAAGCATGCGCGTTTAGTGCCCATAGGTAAACTTAGCTGTTGAAGTAAGGGAAAGTGTCTGTTAGAATTAGGCATCCAAGGGAGAGTTGTAGATACCTCGAGGCCAATGTAGCTGCTGCTGGGTGAACAGAAAGGGTGTGCGTTCCTGGCTCTAGTAATTGCCCAACTTAAAAATTGGCTCCGCAGTTACATAACTGTTAACTGGGCTCGGGCGCGGTGCGCCGCCGAAAGGGGCTCGGGCGCGGGGCGCCGCCTTTGAAATTTGCTCGGGTTCTGTGTGCTGCCGAATTGGGCTCGGTCAATGTGTTACTTTTCTTAAAGAGGCTGAGGTACTGTGTAACTCTGAAATGGGCTTGATTACTGGATAATATGTGTATAATATGTGGGGGGGGTTTATTCTGTATCTCACTGTCCCCGTTGTCCTTCCTGTTCTTCTCTTTCTCTGACCCTTTGTGGTGCTCCCTACTCTTTTTATTCATGCCTTCTCTCTCTCTGCAGGGCTCCTCATCTCGCGCTCTCTCTCTCTCCAACCGCCTGTGTTTCTCACAGTCTCTATCTCTTGTCATTATTCTCATCTGTCGCTCTCTCTTACTTCCTGTCCCATCGTATCATGTTGTATCTGTTCCTCCTGCTTTTTTCTCCATCTGTCCAGATCCCTGTCCCTTTTTTCTTCTATTGCTGGCCCTCTGCCCTGCTTCCTCTTGCTATCTTTCCCGTATTTCTCTCTGTTCCGTTCCCTCTTCCATCCTTTCTAACTGTATCCTCCTCTCCAGCTAGCTGTCCCTTCTCTTTTCTCTCTTCCTCCGTATCTCTCTCACAGCCTATCACAGTTGTTTTTTCCTCCAGTGCTGTCCTGCTCTGTCCCTTTTTTCTCACTCTCATTCTGTCATGCTCCCTGTGTCTTTTTTTAACTCCTCCATCTCTGTCCTGCAGCCTATCACTATTTTTTTTCCTCTTCCATACCTTTGTCCTTCTTCCAGTCTTTGTGTCTCTCTCGCTTTGTTTTTCCTCCCTTCCTTTTTTTCCTTTCTTGCTACATTTCTGTTCTGCTCCCTAGAATAGAATCAAATCGCATTGAATCAAATCATGAAATTTGGAAAGGACCTCTAAGATCATTAAGTCCAACTATCAACCCACCACCACCACGCCCCCTAAATCATGTCCCAAAATGCCACATCTACGTGTGTTTTGAACACCTGCAGGGATGGTGACTCCATCACTACCCTGGGCAGCCTGTTCCAATGCCTGACAACCCTCTCAGTAAAGAATTTTTTTCCGATATCCAATCTAAATCTCCCCTGGCGCAACTTCAGGCCATTTTCTCTCGTCCTATCTCTAGTTACTTGATAGAAGAGACCAGTACTCATTTTGCTACAACCCCCTTTCAGGTAGTTGTAGAGAGCAATAA
>NW_010972793.1:0-995 GCF_000737465.1 Haliaeetus leucocephalus
GGGGTCCAAGGGCTGGGGGTGGAACTTCATAAGGGGCGGGGCCTGCAGGGAAGGGTCTCTGGGGGTGGGGTTTGTGGGAAGGGGCGTAGCCTCCGGTGGGAAGTGTGGTCTGATGAGGGGCAACAGGCTGAACTTCCAGGCTCCTATGGGGAGAGAGCTGGGACCTCTGGGGTGTGGCCCGCGGGAAGGGCGGTGCATATGTGGGCGTGGTCATGCAGGGGGCTTGTCCTGCCGCAGCCCTACCCCTGACCCCCCTCTCCTCTCTGCAGGCCTTTGGGGCAGCCCCCCCTGGTCCCGGCCCCGGCCCCCTGCCCGGCCCCGTGGGGGTGCCGGTGGGGGGCACCCTGGGGGGGCCATTGGGGACCCCCATGGGGGTCCCCGGGGGGGTCCCAGGGGGGCTGGAGGGGCGCCGGGCGCCCCACGACTACCTGCCCATTGCCGTCCTCACCACCCTCTGCTGCTTCTGGCCCACCGGCGTCGTCGCCATCGTCAAAGCTGTGCAGGTGGCGGGGGGGGGCGCTGTGGGGAGGGTGGGTCTGTGGGCCATCCAGGTGCCCCCTGGGACACATAGGGGTGCCAGCGTGGTGGGACAGTGGTGCTGACCTGCCCCCCTGCCGCCCCCCCCCCAGGTGCGCACAGCAGTGGCGCGGGGGGACATCGTCTCGGCCGAGATCGCCTCACGGGAGGCACGAAACTTCTCGTTCATCAGCCTGGCCGTGGGCATCGCCGCCATCGTGCTCTGCACCATCCTCACCGTCGTCATCATCATCGCCGCCCAGCACCACGACAACGACTGGGAGCCCTAGTGATGTCACCGCAACACCCCCCCCCCCCCCGCTGTGCCCCAGCCACGGTGGCAATGGGGACCCTCGGCATCGCTGTGGCAACGCTGGGGATCCTAGCAACGCCTTACAGCTTGGGTACTGCAGACCCTCAGTGTTGCCACGGCAACAGTGCCGGGCATCCGTGGCATCACCATGGCAACGCCCGGGAGT
>NW_010972793.1:3911-5140 GCF_000737465.1 Haliaeetus leucocephalus
GGGGCTGGGGTGATGGGGAGGTGTTTTGGGGGACACTGGGTGAATGGGGGGCTTTGGGGATCCGCAGTGCCGGCCCCCGCAGTGCTACTGTCGCCAGCCGAGCTGCTGCTGCCAGGGCTCCTGTGCCTGCCCCACTCTGCCCGGGGGCCCCCCCGCACCCCACCTGGCCCCCCTAAGCCCGAGGCCAAGACCATCGTCCCGGCCCCTGCTCCCACTCCTCCTGGCCCCCAGGAGGTTGACGTGAGTACCCCCTGTGTGACCCCTGACCCCCACGCGAACCCAACCCCTCAATATTCCCCCCCCGAGTGTCCCCTGTCCCTCCTGGGGTGTCCCCCATCCCAGAGCGTCCCCATTCTCCCCAAGGGGTGCCCCGCTGTCTTGGGTGTCCCCTGTCATCCCGGGCATCCCCCCCTCCTGGGAGCCTTGGGGTCCCCTCCACTGGCCCCCCAGTGACCCGCGGGTGCAGGCAAAGGTGCTGAAGCGGCAGCAGCGGATGATCAAGAACCGGGAGTCAGCATGCCAGTCGCGGCGCCGGCGCAAAGAGTATGTGCAGGGGCTGGAGGAGCGGCTGCGCCAGGCCCTGGCCGACAACGACCGCCTGCGCCGTGAGAACGGGCTCCTGCGCCGCCGCCTCGATGCCCTCCTGGGCCAGGTGGGGCCTGTGGAGGGGCTGGGGGGGTGGCCCTGCTTGGCTGCGGCACAGGCTGTGCCCCCCTCCGGCCCTTGGCGGCATGGCTTGTTTCCCCCATCTCGTAGTGGTACAGTCTGTGTCCCTGCATCCCATAATGGTACAGTCTCTGCCCCCCCACCCTGTAATGATATAGTTTGTCCCCGCCCCATCCCGTGGCGGTACAGCCTGTACCCCCACCCCCGGTCCATAATGGTGCAGGCTGCCTTCCGTGTTCTGTAATGGTATAGTGTGCTCTCCTCTCGGTCCTGTAATGGTACAGCTTATCCCTCCCCATCATACAGCTTGTTTGCCCTCGCACGGGCCATAATGGTACAGCCCATTGGGGGGGCGGGGGGCCGCGGCTCATCACCATGGTAACAGCCTGTACCATCGCAGGGCTTTGGAGGGGTGCCCCAGTGCAGGGGGGAGGGCTGTGGCATGTACCATTATGGGGGCAGGGGTGCCCCATGGTGGGTGGGGGTCGGGATGTACCATTGCAGAGGGGTTTGGGGGGGCACCACTGCAGGCTGTGCAGGGCAGACCATTGTTGGGGGGGGCA
>NW_010972793.1:5159-6194 GCF_000737465.1 Haliaeetus leucocephalus
GCTCTCTACAGTTGCCTCGATGACAGGCTGGAGCCCTCCCACCTCTTCCCGTCCCTGGACCCGAACCCCATGGTAAACCCATTCCCCTCTGGTGATGCCAAGTTCTGTCCCCTCCGGGTGGGGTCTTCCCAGCCCCACCCCCTGGGGGGTCCCAGACCCTCATCCCTCCCCCCACCGCAGTTTGACTGTGCCTTTGATGGGGGTGAGGCCGCCAGCCCTCCCGACCCCCCGTGGGACCAGGACCCCCCCAGCCTCTTCCCTGGTGAGTGGGGAGGGACAGAAGGGGGGTCCTGGGGGGTTTTATGGGGGGTGTATGGTGGGTTGGAGGGGTTCATGGCATGGTGGGAGGGGATACGGGGGGCTGGAGAGGATAATGGCAATCTGGGGGGCGATATGGGGTTGTTGGGGAGGTTCTGGGGGGGGGTTGGGGGGGTTACTGGGTGCTGGGGTGGCGTTCGAGGCATGGCAGCACAGGGTTCCTTGCCAGTCGCGTGCTCCTGCTGCCCCCCAGACCTGCAGGTGAAGTCAGAGCCAGGGTCCCCCACCTCGTCCCACTGCTCCGACTCCTCTGGCCTCTCCTCTGCCTCCGAGCCCCTGGCCTGGGTATGTCCCCCCTCACTGGTGCCCCTGCTGCCCCCTGCTGCCCCCTCCGCCCACCTCCTTCCTCTCAGCTCTGTCCCCACAGGCCCCCAGTCCCCCCGAGCTGGGGGTGAAGACAGAACCAACCCCGCCGCTGCCCTGTACCCCTCCTGATGCTGGTAAGCTGCAGACAGACAGATGAGGGGGAGTGGGGGGGTCGCAACACCCCCTCTGACACCCCTAATGCCGCAGCAGGGAAGGCACCGCGGGCCGTAAAGGCAGAGGGGGTCCCCCCCAGCCGCCGGACACCCCCCATCCAGCCCAAGCCCCCTGGGGGGGCCACTGGGCCTGGGGGGGCTGCCCCAAGCCCCCCCCAGACTATCCTGCTGCAGCCGCTGCCTGGAGCTGCCCCCTCTCTGCCCACAGCCATCACCGGTAGGGCTGGGGAGGCTGGGG
>NW_010972793.1:10631-11654 GCF_000737465.1 Haliaeetus leucocephalus
TCCGCCCACTATGGGGATGCTGAGCCACGCCCATGGAATAAGCCCCACCTCTACAGGGACAAGCCCCACATGCAAGGGATCAAGCTCCGCCCACCGATGTGCAAGCCCCGCCTCTCTGGGCAGCAGCTCCACCCTCTGGGCAAGCCCCGCCTCCATTTGAGGCCCCGCCCTCCACAAGCACTTACCCAGGGAGCCCCGCCCCCTATTCTCCCTGAAAGGGGCAGGGGCCTCGCTCCGGCCACACCCCCCCCCGGGGCTGTTTTCTACCCGGATTAATAACAAATGGGAAAAATAAAAACGGATACTCGTCTGTGAGGGAGGGATTGGGGGATCCAGGCATCCGGGGTGGGGGTTGGGGGACACCCCCCCATTTGTGCTTCATTTTGGGCCCCTGAAACCCTCCGAATGCCCCAAAACAGACTCAGGGATGTGTGGGGGAGGTGCAGCTTTAATCACAGTTTGGGGGGGGGCTGGGGGGCAGCAAAACCCCACGGGGGGGGCCCAGGGCCCCTGCAGCATCTGAGCGGGTTGTGGGGGGGTTCTGTGGGGTCCTGGAGACCCCCTCCACCCCATGTAGCCCCCCCAGAGTCAGACGCTGAGCAGCCAGAGGAAGAAGGCGGCAGCGATGAAGAGGAAGATGGAGTCCAGCGAGCCCACGGGGGGGGCCCCAGCATCCCCTGGGGGGGGCACCCCAAAACCCACTGTGAGTGGGGGGAGCCCTGGTACACCCCCACTGGGAGCTCCCCAAGAATGGGATGGGAAAGGCCCCTGATCCCTGGGGGGGCGTGGGGGTTATTTGGAGCCCCCCAGGGGCCCTTGGGGGGGGTCCTTTAGTCCCAGGGAGATAGCGGGGGGGGGTCCTTTTAGGGTGCACAACAGGTCTTGGGGGTCCCTGGGGCACAGGGAGTTTGCAGGGTCCTGGGGGACATACCTGTGCCAGTCGGGGGGGGCTGCGGGACGGTGCTGAAGAAGGCGAAGGGGAACGCTCCGAAGCCGAAGGCCACGTGGAAGCTGCTGCCGGGG
>NW_010972793.1:14720-16422 GCF_000737465.1 Haliaeetus leucocephalus
GGCGCTGCCCGGCCCCACGGTGGCGGGATGGGGGCTGACCCTCACGTGGAATGTGGACTGACCCACAAGTGGGGCATGGGCTGACCCACGCGTAGAACATGGACTGACCGACAGCGGGGCACGGACCCACAAGTGGGCCACGGGCTGACCCACGAGTAGGACACGGACTGACCCACGCCGGGGCACAGAGCAACCCTTGGCGGGACCTATAGGAAAAACGTGGCCTGACCCATGGCGGGAGCATGGAGTGACCCACAGCGGGATTTAGAGGAAGAATGGGGTACGGACTGACCCCCAAGTGGGCCATGGAGCGACCCACAGCGGGACGCATGGAAATGCATGGACTGAGCCACGGTGGGAGCTGTAGGAGGAGCTCAGTCAGACCCACGGCAGGACGCGCAGCGGGGACCCGGTCTGACCCACGGCAGGACCCACAGAAGGCTCATGCAGTGACCCATAGCGGGACCATGGTATGACACACAGCGGGACCCCCACGGACCGACCCACTCCAGTCCCCCGTGTATGGGGGGGCCCCATGGACCGACCCACTCCAGACCCCCATGTGGGCAGGGGAGTACCCACAGACTGGCCCACTCCAGACCCCCACACGGGGGTCACAGGGACTGACCCATGGCTCCTGGTTGGGCACAGGGCTGACCCCCCTCAATGGCCAGTGCCATTTGGGGACTGGGGGGTCCCAGGCTGTGGGGCAGCGTGGGGGGGCAGGTGCTGATTGGCTGTCAGAGCAGACCCTGATCCCTTTTTAAGGGGTGATGCCATGTATTTATTTTGGGGGGGGGGGGGGGGGGCGCGGATTTTGCCAAATTTTCCTCCTGCCCCCGGCTTGGAGACCCCCCGCTTTTAATAAACCCCCCCAGTTGTGGCGCCTCATGATATCACGGTGGCTGAGTGATGATGTCATCAGGGGGTGGGAATGATGTCAGTGGCGGGTCTTGTACCCGAAGCCGTTCTTCCCGCCCCCACAGTCACCTAGGGGGCGACACGGGGGTTAGGAGGAGGACAGGGGGTCTCAGGATGATTTGGGGGAGGTCCCTATGTAGCCATGGGCTCCCTGGGGCAGTTCTATAGGGGTCTTTGGGGGGTCCCGGAGGGTTTTGGGGGCTTTTGAAGGGTCGTGGGGGTCTTATGGGGCCTCTTGGGGTGCCCCTGGGGGTCATGGGGTGCCATAGGGGTCCCAGGTGCTCCTGGGAGGGCGTGGGGGCCCTGTGAGGGGTCGCAGGGGTGTGGGCTGAGCCAGGGAGGGCCCTCGTCCCTGGGGTGGTCTGGGGGGGCACTCACAGGCCCCCAGTCGCTCCTCCAGGTCCATCAGCTGCTCCCCCAAAGCCTCCACCCGGTCCAGATACCGCAGGGGCCCCCCCAGCGCCTGCCCCACACACAGGGGGTCAGGGGGGGCCCCGAGTAACCCCCCCCACTGGGGGGGTGGGAGCTCCTCCAGCACCTGCTTATGGGGTATGGGGGCCCCCAAAGCCCCCACTCTCCCCGGCCCCACCTGCTCCAGCACCTCCATCCGCTCCTGCAGCACCTTCAGGTGGGCTGAGAGGGGCTCCGGGGCGGGTGCTGGGGGGGACAGGTGACCCCATGGAACCCAGGCATCTGGGACCCCTGCTGCCCCACTGGCTGTCTGGGGGGTCCCCACTCCACACACCCCCCGCCACCATGGACCCAGGCATCGGGGACCCCC
>NW_010972793.1:16464-18137 GCF_000737465.1 Haliaeetus leucocephalus
GGCAGGGTCCGGATGGGGGGGCGGGTCCGGGGGTCCCGCGGGCTCCGGTGCCCGCCCTGAGCTCCGCCGCCCGCAGGCGCCATGGAGGTGACGGTGGGGACGGCGGCGCTGGCGCTGGCGCTGCTGCTGCTGCCGGTGCTGTACGAGCGCAGCGGCTCCTTCCGCTTCTTCTGCAAGATGGGCTTCTACAACGGGTGGATCCTGCTGCTGGCGCTGGTGGCCATCCCGCTCTGCGCCCTGCGCGGCCGTGACGTTGAGAACATGAAGTAGGGACGGCGGGGGGACGCGCGGATGGGGACGCGGGGGGGACGCGGGGCTGGGCCACCCCCTTCACCTCCTGCGGTCCCGGGACGTGAAACTCGGGGGGACGCGGGGCGGTGTGTGGGGCGTGTCCCGTCACCCTGTGTCCCCGGCCAGGATCATCCGGGGCCTGATGCAGCACGTGAAGCACCTCTACGGGATCCGGATGGCGGTTCGGGGCGCCCAGCACTTCCCCCCCCGGCAGCCCTACGTCGTCGTCAGCAACCACCAGAGCTCCCTCGACCTGCTGGGTACGCCCGCCCCACGGCGCTGCCCCACAGCCCCATCCCGTGTCCCCTGTGCCCCTACCTCATCGTCAGCAACCACCAGAGCTCCTTTGACCTGCCGGGTACGCCTGCCCCACGGCGCTGCCGCACGGCCTGGCCCCTAGTTTTGCCCCCGGCCCCCTAGCAGCCTCCTGCGCCATGGGCACTGGTCAACCCCTGCTGCTGAGCCCCAGCCCCACGGCCGCCCCACGGTTGACGCGGCCCCCAGGGGCGCTGGAGGTGTTGCTGGAGCGGCGTGTGCACGTAGCCACCGTCCAGCCCTATAGCTTGGCCTCCCCAAGCTAACGCCGCCCCCAGGGATGATAGAGGTGCTGCTGCTGGATCAGTGTGTGCCCATAGCCACCCCCCAGCCCCGTAGCCCCCCCTGCCTTGGCCCCACAGCCGCCCCCTGGCTAATGCCAGCCCCCAGGGATGATGGAGGTGCTGCCGGACCGCTGCGTGCCCATCGCCAAGCGGGAGCTGCTCTACATGGGGGCCGTGGGGGTGGCTTGCTGGCTCGGCGGCATCATCTTCATCGACCGCAAGCGGACGCACGATGCCATCAGCGTCATGGCCGAGGCCGCCCACACCATGCTCAGCCAGGATGTGAGTGGGGCACCGGGGGGCTGCTGGGGGGCCTTACACCATGCTGTGCATCCTGCCTGGGGCTGCTGTGGTGCAGCCCCAGTTGACCCCATAGTGATCTGGGGCAGCCCCAGCTCACTGTGGGGCAGTACTGGCTGCCCCCCTCTTGCTGTGGGGCACCCCCGGTCTCGCCGTGGGACAGCCCCTCATCTCCCCCCAGGTCCGGGTGTGGGTCTTCCCTGAGGGGACACGCAACCACAGCGGCTCCATGCTGCCCTTCAAGCGGGGCGCCTTCCACCTTGCCGTCCAGGCACAGGTAGGGGGGCTGCCGTGGGGCGGCTGTGGGGTGGCCGTGGGGCAGCACCCTTCAACCCTCGCCTGCCTGCCAGGTCCCTGTCGTCCCCATTGTCATCTCCTCTTACCAGCACTTCTACAGCAAGCGGGAGCGGAGGTTCACAGCCGGTGAGGGGCTGGGGACCCGGGTCTGGGGGGAGCGTGGGTCACATGAGGAATCAGGGGGGT
>NW_010972793.1:19341-19545 GCF_000737465.1 Haliaeetus leucocephalus
TGGGGCCTCTTGGGGTGCCCCTGGGGTCATGGGGTGCCATAGGGGTCCCAGGTGCTCCTGGGAGGGCGTGGGGGCCCTGTGAGGGGTCGCAGGGGTGTGGGCTGAGCCAGGGAGGGCCCTCGTCCCTGGGGTGGTCTGGGGGGGCACTCACAGGCCCCCAGTCGCTCCTCCAGGTCCATCAGCTGCTCCCCCAAAGCCTCCACC
>NW_010972793.1:20779-22826 GCF_000737465.1 Haliaeetus leucocephalus
CCCCCCCCCCCCCGCCGCACAGGTACCGCGGGGGTCTCACCCCTTTCCCCAGTGCAGGTGCCGGGGGTCTGACCCCACTTGCCACAGGAACCAGGGCTCTCACCCCCTCCGTGGGTACCGGGGGGTCTCACACCCCCTCCCAGTGCAGGTACCGGGGCTCTCGCCCCCCCCCAGCCGCAGGTACCGGGGTTGTCACCCTCCCCGGGGGGGGCTCAGCGGGATGCGGTGCCTGGGGTGACAGCCCCAGCCCTGGCCATGTCCCCCCGCAAGGCCAAGCGGGCTGGGGGCCAGTCCCCCGAGGGGGAGGCGGAGGTGGTGGCAGTGGCGGCAGCCCCCCCCCGGGCCTCCCCAGGCATCCGCAAGCGCAAGGACTTTGTGGCGCAGCCGGGGGGCCGGATGGAGGAGAGCCCCAACATCTGCGTGGAGTGCGGGCAGAGCTTCGCCCAGACCTCTGGCCTCGCCAGCCACCGCCGCAGCCACGCGGCCGCCCAGCCCCACCGCTGCCCCGACTGCGGCAAGAGCTTCGGCGTCAGCTCCAGCCTCAGCCGCCACCGGCGCATCCACACCGGCGAGAAGCCCTTCGCCTGCCCCGACTGCGGCAAGAGCTTCAGCGACAAGTCCAACCTCACCCAGCACCGCCGTGTCCACACCGGGGAGAAGCCCTACCGCTGCGGCGACTGCGGCAAGAGCTTCAGCCGCAGCTCCCACCGCAAGAAGCCCCTGCGGCCCCCCCCAGCCAGCAAGCGCCCGCCGCGCTGCGGCGCCCAGCCGCGGGACGGGGCAGCTGGCGGCAGCGGGCCAGCCAAGGCACGGCGGAAGGCGTCGGCGCTCAACACCTGCGGCGAGTGCTGGCAGAGCTTCGGCCAGAATGCCGACCTGGTGAAGCACATGCGCATCCACACCGGGGAGAAGCCCTTCCAGTGTGGCCACTGCGGGAAGCGCTTCAGCGTCAGCTCCAACCTCACCCGCCACCGGCGCATCCACACCGGTGAGAAGCCCTACACCTGCGCCGACTGCGGCAACAGCTTTACCGACAAGTCCACCCTCACCCAGCACCGCCGTACCCACACCGGTGAGAAGCCCTATGTCTGCGGTGTCTGCGGGAAAGGTTTCAGCCACAGCTCCCACCACAAGCGCCACGAGAAGATCCATCGTGGGGACGGGCCCCTCCTGGCCTTCGCGCCGCGGCCCTTCTGAGGACGGCGGGGGCTGTGGCGGGGCTGGTGGTGCCGCTGGTGCTATGCGGTGGCTGCCGGAGGGCTCCAGTGGTGGCCCTGAGGGTGCTGCGCCCAGGGAACCCTCTCCCCCAGGGACAGCCGCGTCTCGTTAGGAAGCTCTTAATTTCCATTTTTGACCTTTGTTCATTCCCTGGGGGTTTCCCCTCTGGTTTGTGGGGCTCAGTGCCCCCAGCAGCTCTGCTCGTCCCGGCCAGCCGCGGTTCCCCAGCCCCGCCATCGGTGCCACCTGAGCTGCTGCAGTGGCTGGGGGGTCCTGGAGGTGGAGCCCCCCCGCATCCCGTCCCTCCCGGTGGGTTTTGCCGCCCCACGGTCCTGGGACAATAAATCCCAATGGAAAACCCAGCCCTGGCTCCTCTCTGCCGGAGCTGCCGCCGTCCCACTGCACCAGTTGCTCCAGCACGGTCGCTCCCCATTCCCAGGCAGAGCACCCCGAATGAGGCTTTTTTGGGGGGTCCGGGTAGCATGGACCTTCCTCTCACGGAGGGTCCTCCTGGCTGAGCCTGCTCGAGTGGGAGCCCCCGTCCCACTCCTGAACCCCCTCCGGGGTGGGGGCTGAGCCCGGCCCCTTCCCAGGGGCGTTTGCAGATCGGGGTGTGGGGGGGGGGCACGCTGCGGCCGCCCCACGCGCGAAACGGGGTGCACAGTCGGGAGAAGGACAAAGGCGGGGGGAAGCCCCCCAAGCTCCCCCCGTCCAGGTCCGGGGACCTCCTGGGTGCGGGTGGGGGTCGCTGCCCGCGGGGGGGGCCGTGGGGCCGGGACCCCCGTGAGCGGCTCCCGCGTGGTGTCGGGGGGACGTTGGGGGAATGTCG
>NW_010972793.1:23010-28646 GCF_000737465.1 Haliaeetus leucocephalus
CCCGAGTGTCCCCGGGGCCCCGCCGAGGGGTCAGGGCCGTTTTCTCCCCCCCCCCCGCCAGCCGTGGGGCGACCCCAGCATGTCCGACCAGAAGCCCAGGGTTGCCGCGGGCAAGAGCCCAGAGAAGAAGAAGCAGCCCCCGAAGAACAAACGCAAGCCGGAGAAGCCAAAGCGCAGCCTCCCCGAGCAGGAGGAGGAGGAGGAAGTGGCGGCAGCCCCCTCCCTGCCACCCGCCAAGGGCGAGCGGCCGAATTTGTGCTCTGAGTGTGGGAAGAGCTTCCAGCACAGGTCGGACCTGGTGAACCACCAGCGCATCCACACCAGCACCAAACCCTTCATCTGCGGCTATTGTGGCAAGAGCTTCCGCATCAGCTTCAACTTCCTCCGCCACCAGCGCATCCACACCGGCGAGGCTCCCTACGCCTGCAGCTACTGCAGCAAGAGCTTTGCCGACAAGTCCACCCTCACCCAGCACGAGCGCACCCACACCGGTGAGAAGCCCTACCACTGTGCCGACTGTGGCAAGAGCTTCCGCGTCAGCTCCAGCTTCGTCCGCCACCGGCGCATCCACACCGGCGAGAAACCCTACCATTGTGCCGCCTGCGGCAAGAGCTTCACTGACAAGTACACCCTCACCCAGCACCAACGCTCCCACACTGGCGAGAAGCCCTACAAGTGCCTCGACTGCGGGAAGAGCTTCAGTCGCAGCTCCAACCGCAATCAGCACCTCCGCAACCGTCCCACCAAGGGCCGCAGGCCCTGTGCCCGCTGCGACCCCGAGCCCAAGGAGGCCAAGGGCGGGAAGAAGCTGCTGGCCGCCGAGGTCCCCAACACCTGCGGCCAGTGCTGGCAGAGCTTTGCCCAGAGCTCTGACCTGGTGAAGCACATGCGCATCCACACCGGGGAGAAGCCCTACGCCTGTCCCCACTGCGGGAAGCGCTTCAGCCTCAGCTCCAACCTCACCCGCCACCGGCGCATCCACACCGGCGAGAAGCCCTACATCTGCACCGACTGCGGCGAGAGCTTCAGCGACATGTCCACCCTCACCCAGCACCGCCGCACCCACACCGGCGAGAAGCCCTACGTCTGCACCTACTGTGGCAAGAGCTTCAGCCGCAGCTCCCACCGCAAGCGCCACGAGCGGACCCACACCAGAGAGGCCCCTGACGCCCTCCTGCCCCTCTGGCCCTGCCCGACCCAGGGCTTATAACCATCACTGCTGCCAGGGCCGGGGCCATGCTGAGGAAAACTGTCCTGGAAGCTGCCCCTGCCCCTTCGGCTGGATCACACGGACGTAACTGGGGTGGCAAATTTACCAGGTCCACGGGGTTTGAGAGTTACTGTTGGAGCCACCACGTCTGTCTGTGTGTTCGCTCAGGGCTTGGGCAGCTGCTGCAGTGCCTGCTGTGCTTCTGGGATGAGCCCAGAGCATGGGGTGGACAAACATACAGCCCCCCGGCTCTGTCGGGACAAACACACTCAGATGGGTGACTCTCCCTGAGTGGCCCCAAGGGAGCCCTTTTCAGCAGATTTAACCAAAATCCCCTATTTTCTACCCAGTTTTCTTTGGGGCTGGGGGCTTCCACCCTCCTGCTCCTCCTGGCACAGCTGCATGTAGCCTGTGGTGGGCAGCAGCAGTGAACATGCCCCCCCCGCCCTCCAAATGCCTATTAGTGATAATGATAACAATTATGGTGATTAGTTGTCCTGTCTGGTGCTGCCACCGAAGCAAATCCTGATCCGAGCTTTCCCTGACTTCGGGCTGCTTTTTTCCCCACTGCTTTGGGTTTCCTGGGGTAAAAAACCCCATGCATTTCCCAATTATAAAAAAAAAAAAACAACAAACCAAACTTAATAAAATACTGTCTTTTTCTTCTTTTTTTTGAAGTTTGAGGTTTGGGGTGTTTTCGGAGCAGAGGAAGGCGTGATGGTGCTGGATGCTGACGGTGAGCTGGCGTGTTTGGGACCAAGAGCTGGTTTCACAGATGAGGTCCCTGTCCCCCTCCCCCATGGGTCTCGGGGGGTCGGGAGGAGCTGGGTACCCTCCCTTGATGGTTTTGGGTGGGTTTTTTTTATTTTTTGGACATTTCTTCCCCAGGGCTGGGGCTGGGCAGTGCCCTGTTTGGGGCTTTGGTCTGGGGCAGGATAGAGCTGCTGGGATGCTGTGGGGTCTTGGGGGAGGGGGGGGTGGTAGTGTCTCGGCAGGGGATGCGGGTCCAGGGCACTAAGGGTAATGGCTGTGGGGACCCCCCCCCATCCACAGGCTCTATTTCAGCCCCATCCCGGGGATTTTGGTGCTTTTGTGGTGCATCTCAGTGGAGCATCCCTGGACCCGTGGAGATGGGGGTGTCATAGGTGGATGTGGGGGTGTTGCTGGGGGGGGGCAGGGGGCACTGCCCTGCACCCCTCCCTCTCCTGGGACAGCTCACAGCTTGGCCGCATCTCTCCCAGTGGGTGAAGTGCTGTGACAGAGACATTGCAGCTGAGGGCCCGCTGAAGCTGGCCAAGGGGAACGTCACCTGCCTCGCCAAAATCCCTCAAGAGCCCGAAAACAGGGAGCAGTGCAGCCCCCGGCTCACAGTGGGGCAGCGCTCATGGCCTCCCAGCACTCACCCTGTAGTTCCCCTTATATGAACCCCAGCATATACATATATATATATATGTATATATACATATATATGTGCATGTATTTTGAGGTAGGTGCCCTGAGCATTTTGCAGCACTAGTGGGGGATCTGCAGCACAGGTGGGTTTTGCAGCAGGGGTGGGGATGGGGGTGGAATTGCAGCAGGAGCATGCCCTTGCAGCCCATCACCCTACATTTGACCATCCTGGAGCTGATTCTAGAGAGAAGGGGTTTCATTATATGGAAACTGTCTCTTGGCTGTTTTGCAGTCCTGGAGGGATGTGTGTATATAACACATACATAAAGGACAAGATGCCGAGTCCCAGCAATGGATGGATTAGGGGCCAGGGCCAGGCTCAGCCTGAGGGGGTCCAGCAGTGGGGGGATGTGGAGGGGACACCCAGCTGTTTTGGTGCCAGAAGACAAAAATGCCCCTTATTTCACAGAATCATAGAGTGGTTTGGGTTGGAAGGGACCTTAAAGATCATCTAGTTCCAACCTCCCCTGCCATAGGCAGGGACACCTGCTAGACCAGGCTGCTCAAAACCCCGTCCTGGTTTCGGATGGGATAGAGTTAATTTTCTTCCTAGTAGCTGGTATGTTTTGGGTTCAGTATGAGAAGAATGTTGATATAACACTTATGTTTTCAGTTATTGCTAAGGAATGTTTACACTAAGTCAAGGATTTTTCAGCTTGTCCTGCCCAGCCAGCAAGAAGGCTGGAGGGGCACAAGAAGCTGGGAGGGGACACAGCCAGGACAGCTGACCCAAACCTCCAGAACTTCAACCACAGCACCCCTCTCTCTGGAATAACACCAAGCAGAGATCACTTTTGCTCTTCTTTTTTGAAGCAGGAACAATGGCAATGTGGTGGGGGACAGGGACCAGCTGACAGGTTTGGGGGCTGCTCTGTTTAAGTTTGGGCTGAAGAGGGACAGGGGTGCCTGGGCAGGGTAATAATGACAAGAGCCACAAAGCAGAAGTAATTATTATTCAAATGGTTTTTTGTTAATCTGTTCTACAGAGAAACCCACGCGCGGCAGCCGGGTGACGTGCCCCCCCCCCCATCCCAGCAGGACACAGCATGGGCCTGCACGTCTGATGACCAGCAAGAACAAGGCGCTGCAATGCCCTTGGCAGGCATGGATGCGTTCCAGATCCGAGACAACCAGGTTCATCCCTGCAGCAAAAGGCAAGCAGGAATGTGGCCTTGCATAGCACGGGGGGGGCTCGGCCCCCTGACTTGCCCATCCTGGGGGTCTCCACGGCAAGGCGGGTCCTGAGCCACTGCCGGCTTGAGCACTGCTGCCACCCGCTGCGTCCCATCGCTACTGACCCATCCTACTTACCCAACCGCTACTGCCCCGACCCACCCCACATAATCCCACCTACCAGCCTCGTGGCTCATCCTACTATGCCTCATCCTACCGGCCCCTCCAACACGCGCGGCATCCTGCCCTGGCAGCGCCGGCCATGCCGAGCCCCCCCTAGCAGGGCTGGCTGGGGTAGGGCCAGAGGGGCAGGAGGGAGACGGGGTTTTGCCCTGCGTGGGTTCGCTGGTGCCGCTTGTGGTGGGAGCTGCGGCTGAAGCTCTTGCCACAGTAGGCGCAGGCGTACGGCTTCTCACCCGTGTGGATGCGGCGGTGTTGGGTGAGGGTGGACTTGTCGGTGAAGCTCTTGCCGCAGTCGGCACAGGCATAGGGCTTCTCGCCAGTGTGGATGCGCTGGTGGCGGATGAGGTTGGAGCTGACGTTGAAGCGCTTCCCGCAGTGGGGACAGGCATAGGGCTTCTCCCCGGTGTGGATGCGCATGTGCTTCACCAGGTCCGAGTTCTGGCTGAAGCTTTGCCAGCACTCGGCACAGGTATTGGGGATGGCCACAGCTGGCGGCTTCTCCCCACTGGGGCCGTCCCGCCGCCGGCGCTTCCCTGAGGGGCTGGCAGGGGGCTGCTTGGGACGGCCAAAGCTCTTCCCACAGTCGACGCACTTGTAGGGCTTCTGGCCGGGGGGGCGCGGGGCTGGGCTGGCGGCGGTGGCGCCCACCTCCTTCCCGCAGTCCCGGCAGCTCTGCGGGCTCCTGCCAGCGTGGGCACGCCGGTGCCGCAGCAGGTTGGCACTGAGGCCGAAGCTCTTGCCGCAGTCGAGGCAGGCGAAGGGCTTCTCCCCACCATGGCTGCGCCGGTGGGCCAGCAGCGCTGCACTCTGCGCGAAGCTCTTGCCGCACTCCACACAGATGTTGGGGTGCTCCCCAGCGGCCGCCCGCTGCCGCACGACCGTCTCCTTGCGCTTCCGCCCCCCGCGCCCGCGGCCGCCCACCTCGGCCTCCCCGCCATCCCGGGGGGCCGGCTGCCCCTCTGCCCGGCCCTGGCCCCTCGGGGACCTGCCATGCTCGGGCTGGGGAGCTGCGGACCCTCTGCAGCGCTTCGGCGACATGGCGGGGGGGCTCCCTGAGCCGGGGGTGTCCCCGTGCCGTCCCCACCTGCGGCGACAAAGGGAGAAAGCCAAATGTGAGTCACTCCCCCAGAAGTGGCGTGTTGGGGGCTGCCTGCCCTCCGGGGCACCCCAGCTCGGGATGCCCGAGCGGCCACGAGCGCTGGCAGCCCCTGAACAGAGGGCGAACCTGGGACGGGTCGGACCGTAGCTCAGACCAAGGCAGAGCTTAGGGAGGGAGATTCCAAATCCAGCCTTCCCCGGAGCGCAGCGAGGCTGTGGGAGCCCCCGGGCACAGGTTTGCCTGCTGCGGGCACAGCCTGGCCCTCGAGGCTCCCATTTAGGGCTTCAACTTGCCTCGACACGCCAGTGGCGTGCTGAATCGCCGAGGCGGTTTGCGGTGCTGCGGGAGCAGCCCGGGCTGGCTGGCGGCGGCAGGGATGTGCCAGGGAGACACCGCGACTCGGGTCGGGGGCAGCGGGGGGGAAACCTCTTTGTCGCCCTGAATCGCGTCTGGCTGCTCGGCGTCCCGGCGAGAGCCCCGGCCCCAGCCCCCGCAGTCCGCCCCGGCTCCGGCCCTCCG
>NW_010972793.1:29023-29436 GCF_000737465.1 Haliaeetus leucocephalus
CGTTCCTCATCCCCAGCCCCCGCCACCCAGCACCCCCAGCACCCCCGCTTCCCCCTCCGGCCTTGCTCACCCAGCCCCCCCGCCCGCGGCTTTCGGGGCAGGGTCGCTTCTCCCTGTGCCGCCGACCCGCACCCCGTCCCTTTTCACCTGGACGGGGACACGCTGCCCGGACCCCACTTCGGGGAGAGGCCCCTTTCTTGCCGTCGCCCTGCCGCGGCCAGACCCGCTGCCGGAGGAGGACAGAGCAGAGGATGCCGTGTTTGGCGAGCTTCCCCACAGTTGGACTAGCCCACCTGGCTGGCGGTGCTGGGGTCCCGCGGGACTGTCATTCCCTAGACCCTCAGAGCGGCCCAGAGACACAAACCCTGGGCTGGGGGGTCCCGCAGGGTCAAGGTCCCCTAAGCAGCACAAGA
>NW_010972793.1:29446-32787 GCF_000737465.1 Haliaeetus leucocephalus
GCGCACCCCCCCCCACCCAACACACCCCCCCCCCCCCCCCCCCCCCGCAATGCGCCGTTCCCTGCTGCACAACTCCACGTCTGGACAAGAAAGTCCTGGGGCGGGGGCAAGGGGACCCCCAAGCTACGGATTTCGGCAGTGACAGCCCCTGCAACCCCCTGTCCTGGCCCTGGGGGAAAACACAGGTGTGCACAGCCCGTGGCCGGTAAACAACAACTCTTTACTATGGCAGGCAGGGAAAGTAAAGGGATCGCGCGCCCCGGCACGCCGAGCACCGGGCTCACGCTGAAATTATCTTGCCAGCAGCGTCAGTGTGGCCGAGCTGCTCCGACAGCCCTATTTGCGGAGGACTGTTGCCAAATTAATGAGTTACAGGACCCTTCGTGCTCATGCAGGGAGGAGAAAGCTGCGCCGCAAGGCTCACGCCGTGGGACTCCACTTTCAGGTGTCCCCCCGCCCCTTTCCTCCCCCCTTCCCCCCCCCAAACCCCATGGTGAAACACAGGCAGGTAAAAGGCTCGTCCCCATCTACACAATGGCCACAACATGGACACAGCACGGCAGAAAGGCAGCTCAGGGCGTCCCGAGCTCTCAGTGCCATGGCAGGGAGCAAGCCATGGCCGCCCACCCAGCATGGACTTCCCACAGCTCTAGCCGGGACAGGGTCAAGGAATCCCCACGGGCAGTCAGTGCTGGTGCTGCGTCCCCATTCTGCACGGGAGAAGTGAAACGTCCCCTGGAGACCATCCCCACCGCAGCTCCTCTCCCACCGGTGCCCACTCTGGCTCAGGAGGGGTGTCGGCTGCCCGTGCTGGCATGGCTCGGCAAGGCTCCTGCTCCCCTGCCGTGGCTGGAAGCCCCCGGGTCCCCCAAGCTGCCTCCAGCTCCGTCCGGCTCAGCCCCCCGAAAGCAGCAGGGCCAGACGCCCAGAGGAAGGAGCAGTGGTGGGTGCCTATCCCAGGTGGATCCGCTGATGCCTGATGAGGGCCGAGCTGACGATGAAGCTCTTGCCGCAGTCGCCGCACTTGTAGGGCTTCTCCCCAGTGTGGGTGCGCAGGTGGGTGATGAGGGATGAACTCTGCTTGAAGCTCTTCCTGCAGTGGGGGCACTGGTAGGGGGTCTCCCCGGTGTGGATGCGCTGGTGGCGGATCAGGGCCGAGCTCTCGAAGAAGCTCTTCCCACAGCCGGCACACTGGTAGGGCTTCTCCCCGGTGTGGGTCCGCTGGTGCTTGAGGAAGGCCGAGCTGTAGCTGAAGCTCTTGCCGCAGTCGGCGCACTTGTAGGGCCGCTCGCCCAGGTGGGTCCGCTGGTGCGTGTTGAGGTTGGAGCTGCGGTTGAAGCTCTTTCCGCACTGGGGGCACTTGTAGGGCCGCTCGCCGGTGTGGATGCGCTGGTGGACGACGAGGTCTGAGCTCCAGCTGAAGCTCTTCCCGCACTTGGCGCAGGCGTAGGGCCGCTCGCCGGCATGCAGCCGCTGGTGCTTTGCCAGGTCCGAGCTCTGGCCGAAGCTCTTCCCGCAGTCGGGGCACTTGTAGGGCCTGTCCCCGCTGTGGATGCGCTGGTGGGCATTGCGGTTCGAGCTGCGGGTGAAGCTCTTCCCGCAGTCCAGGCACTTGTAGGGCTTCTCCCCCGTGTGCAGCCGCTGGTGGATCAGCAGCTCCGACCGCCGGGAGAAGGTCTTCTCGCACTGCCCGCAGGTTTTCGGCACGTCCCCCCGCCGTGCCCGCCGCCCCCCTCGGCCGCTGGCCGCTGCCCCACCACGGGGGGGGCGTGCTGGCCGCTCCTCAGGGGGGCTCTGGGGGTCCCAGGGGGCGCCGCAGTGGCTCTGGCAGGCATCCCCGAGCACGGGGCTCTGGGGGACACCCTCCTCAGCCCCCCGGGACAGGATGACGTCCAGCTCTGCCAGCTCAGGGCCGTCCGGCTCGGGAGCCTCGTCCTCGTTCTCGCTCCCCGTCCCGTCATCTGCCGGGGCAGAGAGAGACAACGCCGACAGGAGTGATTCCCAGCACCAAGGGGAAATAGGGGAAGCCTGAAGAATTCGGGTGGACAGCTGCCAAAGGCCGATCCCAGAACAGAGGGCAAGAAAGCTCTTCCCGACCCCAGCCCGGCAGCTCCACGCAGAGCCCTGGATACCTGCCAGCTTGGGACGCTCCCTGAGATGGAGGAGCGGGGGCTGCCGCGGGGCTGTTGCTAAAACCTCCGGCCCATTCGGGGTGGGTTCCCGGCTCACCTGCGGGGGCCACCCTGAGGATCTCCCATTCCTTGGAGTCGTTCGGGTCCGGCACCCCCAGCTCTTCCTCCAGCTCCAGCCGGGAGATGACGTTAGGCTTGGGAATCGGGAAGTCTGCTCCAGAAAAAAGGGGTAAGAAGACACCGGGTTTGTTACAGGTCTGTTACATGGGGTTTATTGAACACTATACATATATATACACATATGTATCTACGTGTATACACACACACACACACACACACTTTTAAAAGGAAATATGACATTTTGCGTTCAGGCAAGCAACTGGGAGAGAAAGGCAAGAAAAGGCATTTCCAGCCAGCAGACCGTGGCTGCTCGGCAGGTAACCTCGCTTCTGGCATCTCCCGTCTTCCAAGGAGGTATGTGCCATCCCAGCACTGCATTTCTCTGCACCCAACACCTTAAAAAAGCCAAACTCCCACAAAAATTGCATTTCCTTTTCCGCCTGCACCCATCAGCTAAAAAGCATGTGCCATGGTGTGCCGAGAAGGCTCGCGAGATGCCAAAGGCAGGCGCCCAAGTCCGCGGTGCTGGCTGTGCCGACGCACGGCGGGGACAGCTTTTGTTCTCGCCGCACCCGCAGGATGCGTCTTTTTCGGCAGCAGATTGTTTTTTGGCGGCAAAGCCCGGCACGTGGCAGGGCAGGTGGTGGCACGGAGCGGGAGCGGGCGAGGACACCAGCCTTACCCAGCAGGATCAGGGACTCGTAGCTCTCCTGCATGACGCCGCCGCCGCCAGCACCCACCGGCCGCCGCCGCTTCGAAGCCCGGCAGCCCCTGCAAGAGAGGGAAAGGGGGTTCAGGGGTACCCCCCAGCGCGGGCACAGAGCAGCCGCGTCCCCCGCTCTTGCCGCGCTCCCCACTAACCGGACCTGCGTGGCTTCTTAGGCAGGCACGGGGGGCTGCTGGCAGGGCCCCGCCGCCCTCGGCTGGGCATGCAGGCGCCCGAGCATCTCCACTCCGTGGCCCCCCCGCCCAGCGGGGCCGGAGCGGGGGCACCCGCCGGCTCAGCGACCCCTCCCCAGCTCCGCAGAGGGACCCCCGGCACACCGGTACCTGCGGGCGGGGGGGCGGCGGGGGCGGCCGGGGCCGGGG
>NW_010972793.1:32797-38368 GCF_000737465.1 Haliaeetus leucocephalus
GCCCGGCTGCCGCTGCCCCCCTGACCGTGCCCGGCCCCGGTCCCACCCGCATCCCCCATCCCTCTCTGCATCCCCACCTCCATCCCCATCCCTGTCCTTGTCCCCTTCCCGTTCCCATCCCCACCCTATCTCCCCTGTCCCGTCCTGTCCTGTCCCCGGGGCAGTCCTGGCTCCGCAGGGTCAGCTGGCAGCAGGGTGACAGCAAAGGGCGGGCAAAGGGGGACAGATCTGTTCGGTGACCTCGTGCCTGCAAGCAGGACCCAGGGAATGGTAGGGTCCTACAGTAACCCGGCTCAGGAGGGACCTGGGGAGCTCGGTGTCCAGCCGACCCTCCTCCAGCCGAGGTCCTGCCTGCTGCAGGCAGGGCCAGCGCTGCTTCATCGGGGCTTTATCCAGTCTGGTCTGGATGAGCTCCCTGGATGGGGACAGTGCTGCCGCCCCGGGCAACCTGCTGGGCTGTCCTCAGGGAAAAGCTGCTCCTTGCAAGGGGAGACCCATCCTCTTCCAGGTCAGGCCCGTCGCCTCCTGTCCTCCGTGCGGCAGAGGTCTTTGCCAGGCTCTGGGAGAGTTGTGGGTGCTTGCTGCGTTCCCGGTGGGACTCAGGGGATCCCTGTCTCCGAGCTGGCCCTGCAGTTTCCCCCCTCTCCCCTGGCTTGCCCACCCTCCTCAGCTGCACAGGGAAGCCCCACAGCCCCCGAGGGACCCCAGTTCAGCCTCAAAAAGATACGGCGGGAGCTGTAGGGGTCGGTGGCAAGCGGGAATATGCCTCCAATACCCAAAACTCAGAGACCCGCCTTGTGCCCCACTCTGCATCCACTTTTTTGGGTGAAAACCACCAAATTCCTTCACTTTCGCCCACCTCGGTTTCCTCACCTGTGAAATGACAGGAGCCGCTTGCTCACAGCAGCTTCTGGGCCGGGAGCTGTCCGGGATGGCCACCGTTCGGCAGGGGGGCTCAGGAGTGAACTGGGGTTTGGCAAGGCTCCCAGGGACCCCCAGTGCCAGAGGGAGTGTCTTGGGCAACACTTCGCCCTGGATCCACCCCCCACCACCCTGTCCCAGCCACACCAGTGGCCTCTGCTGCAGGATGGCAGATTTTATTGCTGAGTGCCACAGAGAGAAACCTCAGGGAAGGGACCCCGACCTTGGGGAAGAGGCAGCATGGCCAGGGCCGTCAGAGGGACGTGCCGTGCTGCAGGCGCCAGTGGGTGATGACATTGGAGCTCTGGGTGAAGCTCTTGCCGCAGTCGGGGCAGACGTAGGGCCGCTCGCCGGTGTGGACACGCTTGTGCTTGGTGAGTGCCGAGCTGGTGGTGAAGCTCTTGCGGCACTCAGGGCAGACGTAGGGCCGCTCACCAGTGTGAACCCGCTGGTGGGTGGTGAGGTGGGCGAACTGGCTGTAGCCCCGGCCGCACTCCCCACAGCGGTAGGGCTTCTCAGGCAGGTGGGTGCGCCGGTGCCGCAGCAGATAGGAGCTGGTGGAGAAGCTCTTGCCGCAGTCGGGGCAGGCGAAGGACTTCTCGGCGCGGTGTGTGCGCTGGTGCTTGGCCAGCAGTGAGCTGTCAGCAAAGGCCTTGCCACATGCCGGGCAGGGGTAGGGCCGCTCGCCAGTGTGGGCGCGCCGGTGGATGGTGAGCGAGGAGCAGTCCCGGAAGCTCTCGCCACAGTCAGGGCAACGGTAGGGCCGCTCGCCTGTGTGCAGCCGCTGGTGGCGGGTGAGGTTGGAGCTGCTGCCGAAGCGGCGCCCGCACTCGGGGCAGGAGTAGGGCCGCTCGCCTGTATGCGTCCGCCGGTGCTTCACCAGGTCCGAGTTGACATTGAAACTGCGGCCGCAGTCGCGGCAGCGGTAGGGCCGCTCCCCGGTGTGCAGCCGCTGGTGGGTGAGGAGGTGGGAGCTCTGTCCAAAGCAGCGCCCGCACTCGGGGCAGGCGTAGGGCCGCTCGCCCAGGTGGCTGCGGCGGTGGGTCAGCAGGTTGGAGCGCAGGCTGAAGCTCTTCCCACACGCCTCGCAGGTGTTGGTCTGTGACTGCGCTTCTCCGGCACTGCCGCCACGCTTCTGCTCCGTCTTCTGCCCGGGGGATGTGGCTCCTGCTCTGCTTGGTGATGTGCTCCCCCTCTCTGGGCTCTCCTCCTGACTGTCACCTGCCGGGGAGACAGGTGACAGTGCTCAGGAGAGGAGGGATGCAAGAGGGAGGTGGTGCCAATGCAGCCGGCAGCAGCGTCATCCTGGCCTCAGGTGTTGACCCTGACGCATGCCACCCTCCACTCCCAGCCTGGGGGCATGAGCAACGAGCCCAACGCCCAGCCCAGCCCCATCCCATCCCATCCTGGTACCTGCCCCGGTGTCTCCCCAGCTCGCTCCTGCCGCAGAGCTGCGGGCGCCTGGGTCCATGCGTGGCTGGGAGCCCTCCGTCCCCTGGGGAGAAGAGAAGACGAATTGGGGGGTGGGCTCACCCGGGACAAGCGGCTTCAGAACTGGGGGTCTGGTGGCAGTGCAGACCCCCAGCGCAGGGCCCTGCAGAGGCCTCATCCCCCAATGGCTCTCGCTGCCATTTCTGCCTGCACCACGACAGGGGCCGACAGCCTGGAGCACAGCAAGGGGGCTGGCGGGCAAGGGGGGCTTGCGGAAACAACGCTTTGCCCCTAAAATCTGCCCGAGGCTGTGCAGGGCAGGGGGAGGAAGGGTCTGTGGGCCCTGGGGGAGCAGAAACCCCAGCCCATCTTGGGGGGGGGCTTGGGGCAGCCTGAGGACCCCTGGCCTCAGTGCTTCTCCATGAAGGGACGTGGCAGGGGACATGGGGAGGGGTGCAGGGGCAGACATGGGCAGGCCCCCTCCATCTGTCGTGGTCCCACTCTCCTGCCGCAGCATGGGTGTCCTTGCCTACCCCGACCCGCTGAGGGTCCCACCACTTTCCATGGCAGCGGGGACCCCTGGGTGGGAGAGGCCTGCCCGGATGGGTGGGTGGCGCAGGAAGGGGAGGCCAGCAGCCAGCAGGGGGTGGCCAGACCCAGTGCTCTGGGAGGCGGCATCCTGGGAGCATCCTGGTGCCTGTCGCCCCTCACCCCATCCTGCTCCGGGACTGTCCCCAGCTCCCACTGCTCCAGTGCCTTGGCCCCCCTGTCCCACAGGACCACAGCTGCTGCCCCCCAGCCCCCTTCCTCCATCCCAGCGTTAGTGGCAAGGGGGCTGCTGGCACCCCAGGAGGGTCTGGGGCTGTCTGCAGGGCAGGCACGCTCCCCCCAGGACGCCAACCTCCCCTCCCTGTGCACCCCCCCAAGGACCCTTTTGGCTCAGCAGCCCACTTCGGACCCCCCCCAGCTCCCCCACAGCCCTTCCTGTGGCCTCGCTGACCCACTGCTCTGCGCTGCCAGCCAGGATTTCCCCAAGGACTCTGCTCCAAACCTCCCAGGTCCTCTCTGACCCCTCAATGCCTCTCCCAAGGCATTTGGTTTTGTCCTTTATTGCTGTTCCAGATGCTTGGGTGCAAGTTACAGTGCTCGGTAGTTTCTGATGTGTTTTTTTCTTTTGTTTCAGCCCTGCTCTCGCTTTTTCCGTCCTTTGGGACCTGTTTATATCTGTTATGGGAGTCGCATGGAGAAACCTCAGAGTCTGACTGGGAGCTGCTGTTGGTGATTTACAGTGAATAATTCATTCTGCAGCTGGAGCATTTCAGAGAAGGATTATTACAGGATCTAATTCTGCTCTGGCAGCCTGTGCTGTCCAAAGGCAGTGCTGGTACTAGTTCAGCAGCATGTGTAGTCTCAATAGACATGAACAGCAACGGCACCGTGTTTGCTTTTTCAGACGGAAAGCTAAAGCACGTAATTTCTGCTGCTACATTTAATGAACTACTTTCCCATGTAACTTTGCATAATCTTAAGTTATTCATATCTATTTAAAGAAAGGTTTGTGTTCCGCCCAGGAAAAGTAAGTTTAATTACTGACCTGGTCAGGTGGTTGGTGCGATGTACAAAGCTGCTGCAAAGGAGTGGGTGGCGTCGTCTCCAGCAGCCGTCTGTTCCTCGATTTGGTGCTTGGCGTGCTGCAAACCCAAGCCAGAACAGAAGACATGCTGCTGCACATCCCCATCTGGGGAAGATTTTTTGTTTCCCCCCTCGTTTTGTTTCTTTTTCCTCCTGGTCCTGGCCACTCTGCTGTACGTAATGCAGTGATGGATGGTGGGGAGATGGCTGTGGGTCTGGATGTGGAAGGGTGCATAGGGGTGAAGTAGACACCCAGCGCAGAGGAGGGTTGCGCTGTGAAGTGTAACTGGTTTGTGAGACTGTGGGACTGTAAATTCATTCAAGGGGCTTTGTGGTTTCTGGTGCCACCCTGGCAGGTGGGCGACTATTTTTGTGTGCTGGTGTGGAAGGCAAGGGCGCACTGCAACGCACAAAGCTGGCTCATTTTCCACCCAGGAATCACAATGGAGGAGGTGATGGTGCCGTGAAGAGAGAGTTGTGAAGATGCTAAGGACAGCTGCGTGTCTCACGCAGAATAAAATTCTCAGTGCTCTGTGTGTGTGACCTGGTGCAGTGTTTCAGCATTATGCATCATACCTGCTGCAGTGTCCACCCTCGCAGCAGCTCGTCTTTGTCTCCACCGTGTCCCCGCGGTCCTGGTGGTGTCGGGGGTTTTGTTGGACGTGCCACTGGCCAAGGGAGTGGCAGTCGCTCGGGCTCCTGCCGGTGCAGCGGTGATGGTTGGGGGCAGCCAGTGGTGGTGGCACGGCCAGAGGTTTGATGCTGCAGTGTATCTGCTGCAGGCACGTTCGTTCCCCCGGGAATTTGGGATTCCCAGAAAAAAGGGCTGGTGGAGCTGAAGTGTGAAATCCTGGAGCGACCAAGCTGGACTGAAGCGCTTGTCCGACCGAGGTGTTCCTGTTGTTTCTCCTGGGATTTCCAACGTCCCTGGTTTCTGTTATTTTAATTTTTACTACTTACTATTTACTGGAGTAAATAATAGTATCTGGAATAAAACCTTCAGTAAGAGAGCCGTCTTTATAAGCAAATAACACCTAGACTCTAGCTATTATGCAAAACATGACAGGCAGTAATTACTCTCCACTTTTAAAATTACAAGCAGCAAAATAACAAAATAACAGAGCACCAACTGGGATTAACACCTGTAGAGAAACAACTCTAAGTTAGTATTAAAAATAGATCAAAGGCGCTAGCTAATCCCACTTAGTAGTGAAGTGACACCTCCCCCCCGCCGCCAGGTATCGATTCCTTCCAAGCGGAGCTGAAATAAAAGCAAACCCAGTGCCGATTCAGCGCACGGTCACGCTGCGTTTTAAAAACGTTTAGACCGCAGACCGGGCACGGCTAGTGCCTCCGCCGGACTCGGGGACAGCAGGGATGCCCGAGCAGCAGCAGCAGCAGCAGCAGCACGACAGAGATCTGCCGGCCCGGAGCAGCAGCAGACCGCGCACCGGGGCCACCCGCCTGCCGGGACACCCCGCTGCCGCCGCCGCGGCGGTTACGGCGCTGCTCGCTGCTCGCTCGGCTCCTCAGGCCACACCGTGCCCGTGCCCGGAGCGGCCCCGGCCCTCTCCTCCCGCCTCGCCC
>NW_010972793.1:39192-39607 GCF_000737465.1 Haliaeetus leucocephalus
AACAGGGGGGAGATGGAAGGACAGGGGGACGGGGGGGACATGGGGGCAGGAGGGGATGGGGGGGCACATGGACATGAGGAGACACAGGAGGACAAGGTGGGACACGGATGTGGGGACACGGGGGGGACAGGGGACCTGGGGGTCCTGGGGGACTGGCACCTCCCCCCCAGCAGAGGGGCCATGGGGACCTGTGCCCCCCAGCCCCTGCCACTGTCCCCCCGGAGCTGCTGCTGGTGGCAGGGGCAGGGCACTGCTGGTGGCCAAGGGGCCTCAGCGGCTCGGGGCACCCTGGACGTCTGGTGGGTGGCGGGCGATGGGCGCCTGCTCACCCTCTTGCCCCTGCTGCTGCGGCAGCACCCCGTACGTGGGGCTGGGGGGGGCTATGGGGTGCTGAGCGGCCAGTGTGGGTGCTGGG
>NW_010972793.1:39639-40872 GCF_000737465.1 Haliaeetus leucocephalus
GCTGGGGGGTGCTGGGAGGCAGGGGTGGGTGCTGGGGGGACTCCAGGGTGCAGTGGGACGTGCGCTATGGGTCACTGGGGCACCATGGGTTGCCCCTGCTGAGGCTGTCCGTGGGGCACCCCAGGCCTGGCGGGGGGTGCTGGGTGCAGCTGTTCGCAGCGGTGCTGCCGGAGGACAACAGCGTGCACCCGCGGCGGCTGCTGGAGGCCGTCGCCTGCCGGAGGGGGCTGCCCGCCCCGACCCGTGTCGTCGAGCTGGGGAGACCCGGACGCCTGGGTCCCCTATCCTGGATGCCTGGGTTCCCCACCAAACACCTGGGTCCCCTCCTGCAGCACAACAGCGACGTCTCAGCGTACACCTATGAGCAGACACTGATGCTGGAGCAGCGCTCCCAAATGCTGCGCCACATGCAGCAGGCACAGGTGACATCACACGACATCACGTGACATCACACCTGGGAGAGGTGGGGACCCAGGGTTGCCAAATGGCCCCATCCCCAGGGACACACGGCGACACAGGATGACACACTGCAGCAGGGGTGATGTCATGGGGTGTGGCATCACACAACATTGCATGACATCACACCTGGGGAGGGGGCAGGCACCTGGGGCCCGGTGCCCCAGGTTTAGACACCCGGTGGGGAGGCGGGACACGATACATGGTGACACGATACATGTTGACACACGATGACATGCCACAGCAGGGATGATCTCATGAGGTGTGACATCGCATGGGACTGCCAATGATGTCACAAGGAGGCCCCACCTTGTCGCAGGCCCCCAGTGTGGGGGAGGAGGAGGAAGGCAGCCCCCCCACTGGGGCCCCAGCCTGTGTGCGCCACTGAGGGGACTGGGAGGCACTGGGATGGTGCTCTGGGCCATACTGGGAGGCACTGGGGGGCTGTGGATCATACTGGGAGTCATGGGGAGGGCACTGGACCGTACTGGTGTGAGGCTGTGGGCCATGCTGGAAGTCACGGGGAAGGTCTGGGCCATACTAGGACTCTCTGGGAGGCACTGGTTTATACTGGGAGGGAGGGATTTGGGGCTGCGGGCTGTATTGGGAGGTGGGGGGCAGTGCTGGGAGGCAGGGTGGGATGTTGGGGGGGCACTGGTGCATACTGGTGTGCACTGGTGGTTGCTGGGGAGGGGGAACTTGTGGCGCATGCACGTGGCAGAGCGGCTGAATGAGGCGGTGAGGCAGCGCTTGGGGGGGGCCTGGCTGGTGCTGCTG
>NW_010972793.1:41300-48725 GCF_000737465.1 Haliaeetus leucocephalus
AAGACATGATGAAAATGGGGCAAAAAATGAGGGAAAACGAGGAAAAAAGGGCAAACCAGAAACAAGAAGCAAGGAAAGAGTGGAAGATGGGGCACAAACAGTGGAAATTGGGAGGAAAATGGCAAAATGGGGAGAAGAGGGGAGCAAAAAAGGGGGAAAAAAGAGAAAAATGGGGGATCTGGTTAAAGTGGGACACAAAACCAGGGCAAGAAAGGCAAAATGGGCAAACTGAGGCCAAAAGGGCAAAACACAGAGTCTGTGAAAACTAGGCAAAACCACAGAACCAGGTAAGTTGGGGTAAAACCAGACAGAAATGGGAGAAATGGGACAAAACTGGGCAGAACACTGAAAATGGGCCAAACATGGGGAAAACTGGGGCAAAATGGGTCGGGGGGGGGAATTAGGGGGTGAATGGGGGGAACTTACATGTCAGTTGGGGGGAATTGGGGGCAGGTGGGGGGGAATGGAGGGCAGCTATGGGGTGGCTGGGAGACAGGGGGGCAGTTGAGGGCCAGCTGGGGGGAATTGGGGGGCAGTTAGGGGGCAGTGGGGGCACTTGTGGGTCAGGCCCTTGATGTGGCTCAGACCTGGAATTCCTGGAGGTGCTGACAGAGGGGCTGGGGCCGGTGCTGCTGGTGCGGGGGGGCAACGGGGACCTCCCTGGCCCCTGAGCACACCAGTACGGCCCAGCACCGTCCACCACTGTCCCAGTATGGTCCCAGCACTCCCAGTACGATGCCAGCCTGAGCCGCAGCTCTTCAAGCATGATCCCAGTATGGGCCCGGTGCTCCCAGTATGATGCCAGCCTGAGCTGCAGCTGTCTGAGTCTGATCCCAGTATGGACCCCAGTGCTCCCAGTGTAGCAGCAGTGCCCCCAGTATGATGCCAGTCTGAGCTACAGTTAAAGTAAGATTCCAGTATAAGCCCCAATGTTCCCATTAGGAGCTTCAGCGTTCCCAGTATGGGCCCAGTGCTCCCACTACAATACCAGCTTGGGCTGCAGCTGTCTGAGTACAATCCCAGTATAGGCCCCAAGGCTCCCAGTGCACCTCCAGTGCAATCACAGTGGTCCCAGTATAGGTCCCAGCGCTCCCAGTAGGGCCCTGGTGCTCCCAGGGCACGTCAGCAATAAACGGTTTCCATTCCACCCTGTGCTGGCACCTCCTTGGGCTGAGTCCCAAACCCCCCTGGATTCCCCCCAAAATGCTGTCACCGGCCTGCCAGAGCCTTTATAGATGAGGGGCACTGCTGCAGGTCACAGGATTGGGCCCCCTCCCTGGTAGGCTCAGAGAGACGGGGTGAACGGGAGGACCCCGGCATTTGGGCATTCTTGGGGGCTGCGAGGAAGGGCAGGCAGTTGGGGGAATGGGGGGTGGGGGGGGCAGCAGACCCATGGGCCAGCCCCAGCCCCCCCAGGAACAGCAGCCCCTGCAGCACCCCAGGGCTCCAGCACCCTCAGCGCTGGGGGGGGACGGGAATGGAGGGGGGGGATGACAGGGTGTCACCATCACCCGCATGCCAAACACTCGGCACTGTGGGGGATGGGTTGACATGGGAAGTGGTGGGTGACTGTTGGGGGACACATGGGGGTGACCAGCATGGAGACAAATGTCGGGTGATGTATGGGGGTGACTGATGCAGGGGCAGCTGATACAGGGGTGGCTGTTGGGTGACTGATGTGGGGCAACTGTCATAGGGCTGACTCTCGGGGGACTTTGGGGACAACTGACGTGGGGCTGACTGTTGGGGGATGTGCGTGGACTGATGGCCACAGAGCAGCACTTCTGGCAGGGGAGCACCGCAGCTACGCAGGGCAGCCATAGGGGGATGGGCGATGCCCCAAATCCCCTCCAAACCGCTCCCCTCCCCCCAGGCGTCACTGTGCCCCAGCTCCAGCAACCACTTGAAGCGCCATCCCCAAACCACCGCCGCTGCTGCCATCGTGGGGGGGTGTCATGTGGGGGGTCACCAGGGTAGGGACACCCTGGTGGGCCGGTGGCCCGTGGACAACTCCCCCCCACGAGAAGAGGCCAGGGGAGGAGTTTGCTGCAATGTCAAACTCCAAGGCCTGGTGCCATGGTGCTGCATGGGGACACAGCAGTGGAGATGCCTCGAAGGTGCCTCAATCCACGCTTCCACCCGTGGTAGGACGCGCTGTTGCAGGAGCCACCCACGCTGCTGGAGGAGGAGGAGCTGCAGGAAGCTGTGGACTTGCTGCCGTGCCCCCACCGGAGCTGGCCTGGGTGGCCCCACGTTGCCTCTCTTGTCCTGGGTGACCACCACAATGGGTGGAGCCTGAACCACGGGCTGGCTGACCATGGTAGATGTTTGATGGACGATTTATGGATGTTGGAAAGACAATTTCTGCAGCTGAAGGGACTGGTAGCTGTGCAGCTGTTGCAGGACGGGCAGGAGGTGGTGGCTGGTGGTGTGGCACAGGGTGGGACCAAGCAGGACGCTGCTGCGGTGGGGCGCGGGCTGCAGTGGTCCTGGCTTTGGCTGGGCTGGAGTTGGGCTGGTCCTCACAGCCGCCCCGTACAGTGGATGTGCGGGGTCGGTGACCGCAGCAGGTCTGCAGAAGGTCTCCAGGTCTCTCCTTGCCTCCGTTTCCCTCTCTACCTGCCCATCTATCTGTCCAGTTCCCCAAACTTTTTACTCTTCTGCCAATGCTGCCCTGTACCCTGCCACCATTGACGTTTTTCCTACATTGCCTCTATCTGGCACCATACCTGTATTTTTAAATTTTTTCCTATGTTTGATTTTATCCCGTTCCGGCTCCGTCCCCCACCTCTTCTGGCATCCCTCCTCCCTCCCTCTGTCCTGCTGCCCTGGGGCACTGTGCCTGGAGCCGCTGGCTGCACAGCTGGAATGAATAAACATTTCTCTGTCCCTCTGTGCCCCTGGATGGGTCTGCAGTCCCTGGGCAAGGTCTGGGAGGATGAGGAGCTGTGCAGCCGGGGCTGGGTCCAGGGCCATGGCCCCAGCTCCCCACAGCTGGAGGCTGTGGGGTGGGGTGGGGCAGCCCAGGTGGGGCCCATGAGGTGATGATGGGGCTGGGCTGGTGGTTTAAAAGGCTGCGGGTGGGGATGAGCTAGGGCAGCTCCAGGTGCAGCTGGTGAGGTTCATGTTCCAGAGGGAGCGTCTGTGGGAAGCCTCCTGGGAGAGGAGTATGGAGGCACCCACTGCCTGCTCCTGGGCAGGTGGGGGTCAGACAACCGGTACTGGGGAGGAGGAAGGGGCAGAGGCGGAGGGAGGAGCCTCAGGGCGGTGAGGGTCTCCTGCTGACACCAGGAGCTGTGGTGAGTTGTGCATCCGGGCCCTGTCGCTGCCGTGCTTCTCTAGATCTCTGCCTGCCTGCCTGCCTGTCTGTCTGTCTCTCTGTCTCTCTCTCTCTCCATTTCTGCCTGTCCCTGCCTCCATCTCCCTTTTGGGCTGTCCTGCTCCCTGAAGCTTTTTGCTCTCTTGCCAATGCTGCACTGTACCCCATCACCTTCTACATTTCCTTTCTGTGCCTCCCCCTTTCTGGCTCCCTGCCTGCTGTCATCTCATTCTTCCCACACTGCCTTCTTCCCTGTTGCTTGTGAAAATTGCATTTCTAGGTCTCCCTCTGCCCAGCAACCTGTGTCCGTTTTCAGTGACTCCCTCTGCTCTGCACCCCATCTCTCTTCCAATGTGCTTTCCCTGAGGTTGTCTGTCTGGCTCCCTCTCCTGATATTTAACTTCTTACCTGTATGGCCAGTGCCCCCTTGCTTTCTGAATTTTCTGTCTCTGTCTACATTTATCCAGTTCCCTCTCTGTGTTTTTTATTTCTTCCTGCCTGTTGTCTACTTCATTACTTCTTAAATTTTGTTTCCATGTCTTCATTTATTTAGTTAGCTGAGCCTGTTTCTTATTTTTTCCTCCCTGTTCTCAATGCTGTTGCTTTTAAAGTTTCTGTACTGTCAACTTTTATCCAGTTTGCTCTCCCTACTTTTTAATTTTTCCTCTCTTCTTCTATGCTGTTGCTTTTACATTTTCTTTTGATGTCTCTGATTTAGCTTGTTGCCCCTATTTTTTGTTTTGTCTCTCTACTCCTGAAATTTTCATTTCTCCTTTTATCAAGCTCCCTATCCCTTTAAAATTCTTTCCTGTTGGTTCCTTACCCCGCAGCTTTTAAAATTTTCTTTCCATTCTCCTCTCTTTCTCCTTGAATCCTTTTCTTTACTTTTTTATCTTTCCCTAATGCTTCTGAAATTTTCTTTCTGTCAACTTTTATCCAGTTTGCTCTCTCTACTTCTTATTTTTTCCTGTCTTGTACCCTGCTGCTTTTAAAAGTTTTTCTGTGTCTGTATTAGTTTGCTGTTGGTATTTCTTAATTTCTCCTTATTTCTTTAACCCCTGTTGCTGTTAAAATTTTCTTTTATCCTGCTTGCTGTCTTTATTTTACTGTGTTTCCTTTTAATGATTTCTTGTCTTTTGTTAGTGCCATCACTTTAAAAATTTTCTTTCTACATCTCCATTATAGTTTGCTGTCCCTATTTATGAATTTCCCCTTTATTGCCCTAACCCCATTGCTTTTTAAATGTTCTATGTCTACTTTTCCCCCTTTGCTGTCTTTTTAAAATTATTTCTTGTGCTTCCTCGGTGCCACTTTTTTGAAAATTTTATTTCTATGTCTCTGCTCTAGTTCACTGTCCCTATGTTTTAATCTTTTCATCTCTTAATCCTTTGGCTTTTAAAACTTTGCTTCTATGTCTACCTTTATTGGTTTTGGTGTCCCATGTTTTCCTGTCTGCCCTGTACTTCATTGCTTTTTAAATTTTCTTTCCGTGACCATGTTTATCGACAGCCCTATTCTTGTTTTTAATTCTTTCCTGTCATTTAACATGGTGTTCCCCCCCTGCCCTGTGAGGTGTTCCCTCCCTGAGTTTGTGGGGGGGACACAGCTGCTGCCCCCCCCACCCTGTGCCCCTGTAGTTCTGTGGTTTTTTTTAGTTTCCTTTGTCCTGTGGGACTGTTGTACTTCTGTTATGGGAGTCAGCTGGAGACACAGTCAGGGTCAGTCTGAATCATTACAGTAAATAGGGATCTAATTCTGCTTTGTCATTCATTCCTATCCAGAAGGTAGTTCTGGTAGAAGCTGTGGTATGCGTGGTCTTGCTAGAAATGAAGTGTAACCCCAGAGCATTTTGGTTTTTTAATAAGAAACTAAAGCACATCAATTTTGATAACAACATTGTTATTGCATTTAATGTGCTAGTTCCTTACATAGCTTAGTAGGATGTGTATCTTTTTCTATCTATGCCCCAGAAGAATTAGGTTTAATTCCCTACCCAGTCATGTTGCTGATGCAATAGGTGTAGCTGTAGTACAAGAGCAGGTATTGTCATTTCCAGTAAGTGTTGCTTTCTCTGTTCAGGGCTTTGCTTGCTGTAAATTGGAGGCAGGTGAAAACTCACAGCTGCTCCTGTGTCTGCTGTTATCCCTTGTGGTAGTTTGCCCCTTCCCCTTTTCCAGGTGATTGTGGGAAGGGTGGTGGGCAGGGCCATGGGGTGTATGAGCCACAGCCTCTGCTGAGGGAGCTCATTGTGCTTCTGGGTTTCTCTGGTGTTGGTGCTCAGCTCTGCCTTGAGTCCTTTGCAGCTTTTGAGCTGGCTCAGCCCTTTGGGAAGAGGTTTTTTGACATTTAGGGAAGCAGAGGTGTCTGTCTAAGCAAGAGCTTCAGGACCAGTTAAGGTTCAGCAGCATGTGTAGTAGAAAGTAACACTTGTATGCAGCTTCTTTTTTTTTTTTTCCTAGGTCAGTAATTTTGTTTTGAGTGTTTGGGGGTAGAAAGATGGTTTAATAGTATGCATTGTTTGTTTGTTTGTTTTAATTCTTCATGCATTGTGTTTTCCTGGAATTCCCAACTTTATTGAAAAAGGAGCCTTGTTTTTTTTCACCAGTTCTGCTGTATGCTGTGTAAGTTGCTGATATCTCTCTTAACGGGACCGATGGTGACATTGTTTAGCAGGGGTTAGGGTGAGCATCTTGTATGCATCTGTATATGGAGATTTAGTATTTCTGAAGAAAGCAGAAGGGCCGTGAGGCACAGTGCCTTTCAGGGTCTGGGATGCCTCGTCGCCTTTCCTCATTGCCCACAGAATGCCCCGTTGTCCCTAGAATCTTTGCAGCTTGTGGCAGGCCCCTCGTAGATTACAAGCCTTGGGACTTGACTTTATTTTGTGGGCATGTAGCAGAGCTCAGAGTCTCTGGGAAGTTGTAGGTTAGGAGGTGCCCCCAGAATTTGGGATGTGGCTCAGAAGAGCGGCTCCTGAGGAGTAGCCACTGAAGGGGGTTCAGGGGTGCGAATGGAGGGCAGGAGGTGTCAGGAAGCAGTGGGGTTCCTTTCCTGACAGTTGAGGAGAAGAAAAGGGGTTTCTAAAGTTTTGGGGCTGCTGGGGAAAGGGAGGAGGGTTCACCAGCCCTTCTCAGGTGAGTTTTGCAGTTGGATTTGGATGTCATAGCATCGTAGAATGGTTTGGGTTGGAAGGCACCATAAAGATCCTCTAGTTCCAACCCCCCCGCAATGGGTAGGGACACCTTCCGCGAGACCAGGTTGCTCAAAGCCCCATCTGACCTGGCCTTGAATGCTTCCAGGGAGGGAGCATCCACAGGTTCTCTGGGCAACGCGTTCCAGTGCCTCACCACCCTCACAGTGAAGAACTTCTTCCTTGCATCCAATCTAAATCTACCCTCTTTCAGATGGAAGCCATTACCACCTTGTCCTATTGTCCTATTGCTGTACACCCTTGTAAAAAGTCCCTCTCCAGGTTTCTTATAGGCCCTCTTTAGGTACTGTAAGGCTGCTATAAGGTCTCCTGCAAAGCTGCATGCCGGTGAGGGGTCCGAGAAGGTGAGGCGGTCGTCGGCCGGGTCGGTGTTGAATAGCGAAGTATTATGGGGCTGCTCGGTTAAGCATTTACCTTCTGTTCTGGAGGTGCTGTGTGGGCTATCTTTGAATTGGGTGAGCATTTGAGGTGAGCTGTGGATTAGTGAGGAGGAGCGTGGGGCCGATGACTTCTCATGATCGCCACGCTAACTTGGTGTCTCTTGGTACCTTAGGTACCACGAGTGACGACGGCTGCAGGGTCTGACTCTGGAATGAGTGGGGAAGCGAACACGGTGGCACTTGTGAGGAGGGGGGAGTTGGGGAAGTAGTTGGCGTTGGCCAGCGGCATGCTTACTCCCTTTTCTGATTTGTTTTTTTTTGTTTGCTTGTTTGTTTTTTTCATTGCAGATGTTGAAGAGCAATGTGTCCCCTTGAGGAACATCCCAGTTAGCCCGTGTGGTTTTGTGGAGGATGGATTCGGACCCTGGGCCCTCTGCAAGCTAAGTTGAGGGACCCGGGCTGGGGAGAGGCTGGGAGGAAGGGACATAGCTGGGAATTGCAGGGAGGGGTTTTAA
>NW_010972794.1:0-35955 GCF_000737465.1 Haliaeetus leucocephalus
TGAACTATATGTGATTCATATTTGCAAATTTTAACTCATTTACAAGAAAATGCAGATTGCTGCCAAGAGAAACCTACTGAATTCTCTCTCTCTCTTGTGCGTGCTCTGCCAGGCACAAATGGATTCATGTTCCACAGAGCCTGAATGCAGTTTCATCTGGACATCTGCCTGTAGTGCACAGTTTCCTGAGTTCCAGACTTGCATTATTTCTCTTCAAGCAATCAGGAAGACAGAACTTCTTCTGGTGCAGACTCTCTTACTATAACCAAAAAACAGGGAAAGCATGACTAGCTCTGCGGGGCAGAGGGTATTTTTTTCAACAAACCCGTTAAAAACATCCCAGTGAGCATTTCTGCATAGGCCGTAAAGTTTCTGGCAAGCTTTGGCCAGTCTGCTCCCCTTGGACAGTGATATGAGAGCCTGGATGATACAGGATGGATCTGGTTCCCATCACTTGGCTGCCTGGCTGGGCAAAGCTTGCGGCTGCGCAGTGCCCATGGCTGGCCCCAGCCTTTGGCTGGGTGAGAGCTGACCATGCTGCTGTGGGAGACCTGAAATCATGCAGCTGGAATCCAAACCCTGGGGCTGATCATAAACCCCTGCCCCAAATCTCCAGAGAGTCAGTTTGGTGCCACCAAAGGAGACCTGTCTGCTTGTGCTGGGACAATGCTCCAGGCATTAAGATGCCGGGCAACTGTACATTCAATTTTGGAGACCCAGACTTTGATTAAATCCAGGATTTACAAAATAAAATCAAAAAGAATGGGAATCTAAGGGGAAAGGCACAAGCAAGGAGAACTGTCAGCAACCTGTGACCCAGCAGAATCGGACTTTCCAGCCCCTCTCTCAGAGGTTCAGCAGGGCTAACTTCATTAAAAGAACTAAAAGACACAGGCCTCGATAGAGAAGCATCTCCATCTGCTCTGAGAGCTGTGCTCCTCTGGAGCTCTGCAAATGCTAACGGATACGTACTGCGATCTACACTTCCATCAGCCAGAGTACTTTCTGAGGACCTTGGCTGTCCGGCGGCATTGTCCCACAGAGGTTTAACAGATGCTCCTTCTGCACCCCAAACGCATGCAGAACTGGCTAGTGTTACACTTCATCTACTAGGTGTAATTTTCCAATTTCAAAGCTTATACTTTTAGGAAATATGAATGCATGTTGAATTTCTCCTTCATTTCACCTTCCTGAGGGCCACCGATGGTGCTTGACATGTGCCTCCGCTCTGTGTGTATGTGTGCGTGTGCTGGAGTGTTACCAATGTGGATGGAAGAGGCAAACCAGCCTTGTTCTCGGTGGCTTTCTGTCACAGACTGGGCTGCAGGCATCCAGGCCCCCCACACTGGTGCCTGGTGCACTAGCCTGCAAATCGCTGCAGGAGCAGGGGTTGCTCTGCTCCTGCTGAACCCCAGTGCTGCCTCTCAGTACTCCCACTCACCTGACATTGGGGATTATTTTTTTCTTTGGTCAGTTTTAGTTTTATAAAGAATGTGTGAGACATTTTCTTCTTTTGAGCCAAGAGGCTATCTTCAATACAGAGAGCCAAGATATTTCTACGTTCCAACTCCATTGCAGCAACATGGCCATATTGACTCCAGTTGGCGACGACAGCATTGCTTAATGGCTCCAGTGCAAACAGAGGCCCGGGCACAGACTTTAGAGTTGGTTGCAACAGTGGAGTCGCCTTTTCATTCTGGAAGTGATGAATGGTTTAGGCACAGTAGGCAGGAAAATAAAACCTGTCACTGGAAGACAGATGAGGGCAGCATTTCCCTGTAATGTCAGCACATGCCTGTTCCTCTTTGAATAGGTTTTCATCCTATGTTGGCTGCTAGTGTGTAAGCTCCTTCCAGAGGAGCCTTGCCAAGTGTTCTGGTTCTTCATATGAAATTTGGGGGCCACGTTGCTTGTGAGGTCTGCAGAAAGTATAGAAAAAACAGAGGTAGTCTTTGCAACTCTGAGAACTCATTTATGTTAAAGAGGTTTGCTCCCCTTTTGTAATGGTTTCTTGAGCATTGCTTGGTTTTACTTTGTTGATTTTTTTGTTTGTTTTGTTTTGTTTTTTAGTAATTGTGTACAGTGAATGGTGTATTAGCTGTTTCCCTGGGTTTTTAAAGGGAGGAATGGCCACAGTAGCCAATGGGCAACTGTGTTGAGGAAACGAAGGTGCCACAGAAGCGGGCAAAGGTCCTGCTCTTGTGTTTTTCCGTGTTGATGCTGTTGCCTCTTCCTCTGTTCATGTCTTCCTTGTGTCATGACCAGGCCCAGGATGATGTTTAACTGCCAGGACAGTCTGGGAAGTCTCCAGCTGGTACTGTTGGTCCTGGAAGGCTTTCCCAAAAGAGCCAACTCTGGCCCTTGCACTTATCACCAGTGTATGCAGACCATGTGGCAGATCCCCTATTATTCCTGGGATGTTTAGAGTTCAGTTCACTCCCCTGGGCCAGATAGCAGGCACAGCGTTCCCACAGCTGGGGTTACTCAGTAAGATGAAGCCAGCAGTGGCTAAAACCCTCTCTCATCTCGCTGCAGTGGTGCAATGGATGAGTTCATATTTTACTGATTCTCTGGTCCTGCTTAGCATGCAACAGCACCGAGCCGGCACTCCTCCCGCTCATCCGGAGTGCTAAGATTCATTAGCCTGCGTCTATCAGCTCTTGCCAGGGAAATGGTGAATAATGAGGCCTGGTTCAGGTAATGAAATGATCTCCCTCTCCCATCTGATCACATTGCTGCTTATTATTTCCTCGGCGTGTTATTTTGCTTCCCTGGAAACTTGTTTTGTAAACACTGACTGTGCAGTTATGGTTGAAAGTCAAACTTCCCAGCAGTGCCGCAGGAGCCTGGTGAGCCGTGTGGCCTGGCTGTTTGTGCTACCACATGTGCTTCATCAGCTAATGTGAGGATGGAGACAGCCCTGCTCCTTTGCTGGAAGGTACAAGGAACAGCACCAGGAAAGGTGCAGCCCTTGGCATCCATCATGAGCACCTTATACCCATTGTTCAGGTATCAGTGCTGTGATTTAGCCTGCCTAACTGCCCTTCTTCTCTGGCATTGAGTTTCTCAGGGAGATCTCTACCAAGATTCCTCTCCATTTGTAATTTGTTAGCCAAGGAAAAGGCACATTCCCCTCATTTCTTCCTTTATTCCTTTTCTTCTAGAGTAACTTGCTTGAGGAACCAGAGCAGTGCAGGCTATTCCAGACATCTCATATGAGGACACGAAAACTGTTTCCTTTCTGCTGGAATGACTTTGCTTGTACATCGTAGTATTTCATCTGCTTTTTCCATGGCAGCATCCACTTGGCAGCCTGCAGTCACCCTAAGTTAAACAAATGTATCCAGAAATCCTCATCCTTAGGACCAAAATGTTGACCTTGCACTGTGTGTTCTTTGTCCCATTTCTACAACACAGGCCCTTGAGGTCATCCAGTTTTCCTAGATGATCTTCTCGCCAATCTCCGTGTGAATTTGGTGACACACCATCCCCACTTTAGCCACTTCCTTCTCCAACTTACCTCTTTTTTAAGAATCTCCAGTTCTCCAAGCATAGTATTTGTACCCGTGAGAGATGTTTTACTGAAGTCTAAGCAAATGAGAGCTGCCCACCTAATGTGGGTAGCACACTAGAAACATGTCGTGTATCTATGATAAGCTGTATTCTTGAATAAATTCCTCTTTCAGTAAGACAGCGCATTGGAATGGCTTTGTGTATGTGCTTCCATGACATACATAGTGCAGAAAATGCAGGACAGCTTTGTGTTATTGTTGAAGAAGTAAAGTCCTATTTATGTAGGATGTAATTTCTTTTTCTGCAGCTCCTCGTCCCCCTGTAATCATTATATGTCTTCCCAGGATGAGTGTCTCATTTTCCTCCTTCTCGTTATCTCTTTACCATACTATATAGGCACACCAGTAACTGCTTGGGATTCCCTTGTGCAAGGCACTGTACAAACAAGGAGGAAAGGAATCACCAGCCCAAGTCTAAGCCCTACAGTAGCATGCATGAGCTGGTCCCTAAGAGTGCAGGCAGATGTAGCCAGTGGTTTGAAGAAGGCACCATCAGTGAGATGGAGGCGTATGGTTGAAGGGTGCTGTCCCATGGAGTGAGGCTGCTCCTGTGGCCTGGCAAGAAGCTGGTGTTGATGTTCGTGACAACGGGTATTTTGCATGGAGTAGCTCTCCCTCTTGTTCATGGAGTGAGGCTTGAGCAAACTGGGCAACAAAAGGAAATGGCCATAGCTGGTTCCTATACGAGGTGGAGTTTGAGATGTTAAGGTTGGAGAGAGGGAGAAGGCCAAGGCTGGTGGGGCAAAAAAAGACAGGAAGAAAAGCTTCTGGCAGAGGAAGATGTAGGCATTTATAGAAGTGGCTTGGAGGTCATCTGAGTGTCTTTGACCAATATGACTGACACAGGCTCCAAGGCTCATGCTCATCTCAGCTTTGCACGTACAAATGCTAAGCCTGGAACTTCATTAGAGAGGTGGAGAATGGAGATAGTGTTAGTCAAACAAGTTACACTTCTTATCTTTCTTCCACAATTAAGCTTGAACTTTGTCTCTTCCTCAGCATCCTTTACTGAAATTGGAATATCTGTTGTGATTGTATATGGCTTAGGTTTTGTATATATTGGTTAAATGGTGTCTGGGTTACATATCAGTCGATATAGAGAAAAGGAAATAGCCAACACACACATAAACACCTTATCTACTACATCTGAGCTGTGCTCTATGCCTGCCATTAACACAAGAATGAACAGGATTTGGCCCTGAGTGCATCAGTCTGAGAAGAAGTGCCCAACATTGCAAGGATAAGAATCTCCAAATGATCCTTATCTAGGAAGATTCATCTTTGCCATTAAGAAGCATGAGAACCCACTCCTACCTCTCCTGATGGTAATGGAAATGCCTACAAACAAGGGACACTGCTGTAGCCAAGCGGACCCATAATCCACACTTTCTTCATTCCCTTCATCAGCTCCAGGTTTTTAGCTAAGGTGCAATAAAATATTTGTTGGACACAGGAATGCAGTTATGAATTCTCTTAATAGGAGCCAAATTCAGTGGAGCTTCTAACCTGGACCTAGAGTTGCTAATCTCTACAAACAAATACTAAAAAGGGACTTGGGATGAGTCTGATGTGCCCTTGGTACAAAGTGCAGGCTTATAACAGCTGGTGTCGGAAGGACAAAGCTCATGGCAGCAAAACAAGTTAGTCATTGCTCTGGCAAAGCCCCGGCATGACCTTTCCCAGGGTTTGGGATGATCATATAGAGGCATACAGAGGCAATGAAATGGCATGTCACCTCAAGCACAGGGTGATGTTGCACATGTAGCAGCTGCCTATTGACAGGCAGAAACATGGGTTGGCTGCTTAAGCCCAGCTTCATCACAGAGAGGCTGATGAGCAGCACACGTGGCTCTGCCCACCATGTCTAGCTGCCCTGCCCATCAATGCCAAGGACAAATGAGGATATGACTGCCCTGCTCGCCTATGGGGCAATCTTCAGCCTCCCTCCTTCTCTTCCAAGGACTTCAGTTTGTCAAACGAAAAAGATGCCCACACCAGTGACAGTGATGAGAACTTGGAGCGTGGCAACTGGTCAAGCAAAGGCGACTACCTGCTCTCCATGGTGGGCTACGCTGTGGGCCTGGGCAACGTCTGGCGGTTTCCCTACCTCACCTACCAGAATGGCGGAGGTACCTGTATTGAATGGCAGCGTCGGGTGGGCACATCTTGCTATCCCCAAGAGAGAGGAGGGCCAGATCCGAGGGCCAGCCCTGAGGTCAGGCACGTTTTGTCAAAGCTGGATGTGAGCATCACCCTGGGAACTGGGATAGTGCCCGCTGATGGGAATGGGAAGAGGAGGAGGAGGCATCCCTGTGCTTTTTGGGTACCAGATGAAGAGGCAAATAGTATTTAGTTTTAATTGCAAAATTCCACCTGAGATTTCCAGAACTCTTCTGATTTATTTGTGAGCAACATGCATCTTTTTGTCAATGTGCCAATACCCTCTATTTAGCTAAATAGCTGTTCTCCCTCCCCAGTGCTTACCTCCCTGATATGTTTATAGAGAGCAATTGAATCCCCTCTCAACCTTTGTTTTGCCAGGCAAACAAGCTAGGCCGGAATAATTACCCAAGCTCAATAATTATCCCCATAAGATACTTGGGAAGTGCGAGGCAGAGAGAGCCTCTATGTGCTTGCACAATGAACTAGTGGCAAAGCCAAACAGAGGCCACTGGCTTCCCCGGCTGCTATTCCGGAGTTCTGTCTACTTGCCAGGCAACCACTGGTAATTAAAGAGAGCGTAAACGCCAAGTAACTGCGGAGGACTTGCTTGTATGTACTTACTTGCTCTGCCTAACAGTCGTTGGAAGTCAAATTCTGGACTGTTGTCCTGGTTTCAGCTGGGATAGAGTTAACTGTCTTCCTAGTAGCTGGTACAGTGCTATGTTTTGAGTTCAGTATGCGAAGAATGTTGATAACACTGATGTTTTCAGTTGTTGCTCAGTAGTGTTTAGACTATAGTCAAGGATTTTTCAGCTTCTCATGCCCAGCCAGGGCACCTGACCCAAACTGGCCAACAGTGTATTCCATACCATGTGATGTCCCATCTAGTTTAGGAACTGGGAAGTGGGGGGCAGGGATTGGCCGCTCGGGGACTGGCTGGGGGTTGGTTGGCGGGTGGTGGGCCATTGGCCTGCGCATCATTTGTTCATTTCAATCCTTTTATTACTACTGTTGTCATTTTATTAGTGTTATCATTATCATTATTAGTTTCTTCTTTTCTGTTCTATTAAACCGTTCTTATCTCAACCCAGAAGTTTTACTTCTTTTCCTGATTTTCTCCCCCATCCCACTGGATGGGGGGGTAGTGAGTGAGCGGCTGCGTGGTGCTTAGTTGCTGGCTGGGGTTAAACCACGACAACTGTAAATGCAGCACTGCCCATACAACTGCACTGCATGCGCACAAGGTGGCATTCATGGTACAGGAGCTTTACTGGAGCGAGCTTGGCTGGCTTGTATTACTTATGAGTAATGAAGAAAATTGTGAAAACAAAATAACTCGTGATACCAGCCCTTCTACTAGATGTTTCTTTTCTTATGTGCTGCAGCAGAAAGCTTTGCATTTTAAGCATATTCGTGCTGCTGCTTGTATCCTGCTCTGTGCCCCTTGCCCATGATTGATGAAGACAGCTGTTACATCCTTGTTTCGAAACACAGGAGTAATCCAGTTAATTCTGTGGGACTATTTACTTCCTTAAATTACAGCAGGTATTTGCAGTTCCTTGCACAACTGGGTCCTCGATTGCTTGAAGTTCACTGAGGGAGGAGAAGACAGATTTCTGTGGGGACATCAGGTCACGCTTAGGAAACCTGTGCTCTCACTTTCCGTACCTTTTGCGCACACCCAAAGACGTGCCAGTCCCTTTCACAGAACAGGGCTCACATTGATATCAGGCTAATGTGCACTTCAAAATGGCCTCGAACAAGAGCCACGCTGCGATGCTGTTTGACACAGGAGTCAGCCAACCATAGAAAATAATTTTCATGCTTGGACGTCCAGTAGCTACTCTAACAGGGCAGTTGGAAATCACAGCTAAGTACGTGAAGGAATGGATCTGTTCCTTTTTAAACTAAAAGCTGGTAGATGAAATAGAAAGCAGGCAAAGCTGATGGTGCCTACAGCTGAGCAGTGTCCCTGCTTGTATGAGAGCAGTATGTCTTTAAGAGTTTTTGTAAAATCCTTTGAACTCTGTAGAAGAGAAGCCATCCCACGTAAATCACCAGTTCTCCTGGTAATCTGTGTCTCTTCATCGCAGGTACTGTTTAGCCTTAGAGAAAACAGGAATTAGAAACAAATCTCTCTATTCTGCAAAGAGCAAAAAAACCCCCACAGTGGGATATTTGAGGCGGTGGGGGGGGAAAGGGGAGTATAAAATGCGATGGAACTGTGGTGAATACTGAAAGATTCATTGTTTTCCCTGTGTGTGTGTTTGTGGGTTTTCTTCCCTCTCTCCCCTCAGGTGCTTTTCTAATCCCATACACCCTGACGTTGGCCTTAGCTGGCTTGCCCTTATTTTTCATGGAATGTTCCCTTGGGCAGTTTGCCAGTCTAGGGCCAATTTCCGTCTGGAGAATATTACCGTTGTTTCAAGGTTGGTATTATTATGTTTCCTCAGATCTTTTTTATGCTACTAATAAGCAGATGTGAAATAATGATTTCTTCACAAAGTTACTAATTCTGAGAAGCCGGTTTCTGTGTAGAGAATATTCCCAAGCTTACAAGGTCAGTATTATGTTCCCAGGTAGATCTGGGATCATATCCCTCATTTCATGTCTTTAACCTTTCCCTGTTCGGTTGCTGTTCACACTTATTTAATTTTTTTTTTTTTTTAATTTTTCCCCAAGTAGCCTTTTAGAAGTCAAGTGAAGGGCATTCTTTTTTTTTTTTTTCAACCCAAGTTTGGGGTAGTTAAGACATTGTGTCTTTCTCTTTCCTAGGAGTGGGCATCACAATGGTCATCATCTCAACATTTGTGGCGATCTACTACAATGTTATCATTGCTTATGCGCTCTACTACTTATTTGCCTCATTTCAAAAAATGCTACTGTGGTTGGACTGCTTTTCCTGGGCAGATGAGTTCTGCAGCAAAACACGACTAGGTACCGTACTTAACAGATAGGTCTTAATATTATTGTTTTGGATAATTGCACTTTGTACTGTTTTCTGGGAGAAATCACAGGAGCAAGACAGCTACCTGTGGCTTGAAAAATCCTTCCTGCTGTTTTGTCTCTGAACACACGGGAGTGATGCTTGTCTGCTTCCCTGGCAGCAGCTCTGGGTGCTTGGGAAATCTGCAGAGAGCTGGGCTGAAACCTCCTTGTTGCATCCTGTTTATTCTCCTTTAAAACCTAGGGTTTCTTCTAGTACGTACAGTCCCCAGAAATACTGCATTCCCATTTCATCAGGCTTCATGGCAAAGCACATACCTTCCTGTCATGAAGCAAGAGTATTGCTGTAGCTTTTATCAGAGGTTCTTTCATTGCCCCTTGCCTCCTCTGTGGCTATGGTAATCCTAAGCACCAGTGAGGCACTGGTTTCACACTTTATTATCTTTTAGAACATATCTCCAAACTATTGTTCTTGATGTTTGGCAGCACATGTACGGCCAAACACTTGTTATCTCACCAGTTTCCGTATCAGACCAGTTTAAGGCAAAAGGTGAAGTTGGTGAGGGAATTAGTAGTTAGTAGCTGGAAGTGTGTTGCCAAGCATTAATGTAATTGTAACGCTCTTAACCATATATCTGAAAATCTCTCCTAAGATTCGTAGGTTTCATAGAATGAAGTTGAGATGCTTTATTTAACAAAAAGTTGATGCTTGCTTATGGGCTAAACAAAAATATTTTATCTCAAAATTTAGACGAGACTAGACTATTTCAGTTGGATGTGACCTACAATGATCATGTAGTCCAACTGCCTGAGCACTTTAGAGCTCACCAAAAGTTAAAGCATGGTATTAAGGGCATTGTCCAAATGTCTCTTAAACACTGACAGGCTTGGGGCATCGACCTCTTCTCTAGGAAGTTTTTTCCAGTCTTTGACCACCCTCTCATTAAAGAAATGTTTCCTAATGTCCAGTCTAGACCTCCCCTAGCGCAGCTTTTTACCGTTCCCACGTGTCCTATCACTGGATCCCAAGGAGAAGAGATCAGCACCTCCCTCTCCACTTCCCCTTCTCAGGAAGCTGTAGAAAGCAATGAGGTCACCCCTCAGCCTCCTTTTGTCCAAACTAGGCAATCCTGAAGTCCTGAGCTGCTCCTCATAGGACATTCCTTCCAGCCCTTTTACCAGCTTTGTTGCCCTCCTCTGGATGCATTCAGGGACCTTCGCATCCTTCTTAAATTGTGGTGCCCTGAGCTGCACATAGTACTCAAGTTGAGGCTGCACCAATGATGAATACAGCAGGATAATCACTTCTGGTTATACTGTGTTTAATGCATACCAGGATGCGGTTTGCCCTCTTGGCTGCCAGAGCACACTGCTGACTCATATTGAGCCTGCTGCCGACCAGCACCTCCTGATCCCTTTCTGCAGGCCTGCTCTCCAGCCATTCCTCTCCCAATTTATACTTGTGATGTTTTGTTTGGTTGGTTGGTTGGGTTTTTTTACATAAAATTATCTCATTCCATTTTATTTAAGATTTTCTTCTCCAGTTAGTAAAAGAAAGATGTGTCACTTTTTATACATATGTACAGGTTCAGTTATAAAAATAGACAGCACATTCAAAGAGAAAAAAAGGCTGGCCATTTGTCTGATTCCCTCTAAATATATATACATGTGAATAGGAGGGGAAGGGGGAATTGTTCATGAGTTTAGTAAACACCACCTCCCCCTCAATTATTCCCTGCAAATCTGTTTAAAAATCAGTCTAACTAAGTTCAGTTGTGCTATTTTCAGGTGTGCAAATTAGAGGCAGAGTCAACAGGAAGCACTCGCTTCATACTGTAAGATGCCAGGATTCAGGGTTGGAAAAAAATTATAATAATAAAAAAAGTAATCTTCTGCTGTCACAGCCCAGACCTGCAACTCAACTTGCTTCTCTCTCAAGGGAAAGTGCCCCATCAGAACAGACTTTTAATTCAATGTGTCAGACAAAAGAAATTCCCCACATCTAAATCTCAGTGCAATGCAGCCAATGCTTACAGCAAAGCAAGGGGCTATGGGGGGGGTTGAGTTGAGAACAGGGAAGGAGCAACCAGGGAATGAGAACACAGATGGGCACTGGCAGCAGTGCCTTCTACCAGCCTTAAGGATTTGCAGTGGATTTGTATGGATTTGTAAGTGCTAGAGGAATCAAATGGCCACACTCTGCCTCCTCCCTGCCACAGCAGACAGTGATGACAACTGTGGTATTGCCTCTGAGCAGCTCTTGCAAACATGCTGGAGTTTCATCCTAGTAAGGCCTGCTCAGAAAGGTCTTGCTCTGGGATCAAGTGTTGGTCTCATTGCATCAGTCCCACTTGCTTTGGTTAAAGACAATTTCAAGGGACTTTATCAGAAGGTTGAAGGGACCGCTGAGTTTGAAATGCCTTGCCCAGGAAATTAGCTTGGAAAGTTAGGTGGACCGGGAAGGGCACCTTTCACAATGGAAGCCTGGATTTTTTTTGTTCTGGCTTATGCCAACATTAGTTCAGTTTTACCAAAAGCAGACATTGAATGCAATATGTACTTTTGGTGGTTTATGTAAGCTTTTGGCGCTAACTAAGGGGCTGCAGCAGAGGCTGAGTTTCTCACAGCAGTGGTTTGTCTGGGTCACAGTGTGAGGAGCACAAGTGGGAGAGCACATGGAAGTTCTCACTCCTGCAACCCTGTCCTGGTTTTCCTTATTCATTGGCACTGTGACAAGATTCATATCTCAACAACCCACATGTGTGAATGAATGGAAGCTCTTCTTCAGGGTTAGCCCAATAAGAGTTAAATATTTGGCAACATACTTGGGATGTGACATTCCTGAGATCATAGAAGGTATTGTTTGTGCTTGAGACTGCAAGGTCACCAAGCATGCTATATCCCACCTACTCTAAAACATAAATGAAACAGAATTAAATATTCAGGTTAAATATAGAAAAACTCTGGAGCTTCCACAGAGGGCAGACTTAAATGTTTAAGTCTGGTGTTTAAAGCTGTGTTTAACCCATGTGGAAAACTTGTGCATGTAGGAGTATACAAGTCTACCAGAACTGATAACTGGTATAGCTGTTCCTGTTTCTCAGTATTAAAACTTCAACATCAGCTGTAATACAGTAAGTTCCAAATTCAAATCTTCCTTCAAATGTTTATATGTACTTAGCATATAGGTATATCTTGTTGTTAATATACAAATCCAGACTATTTCATCAGATGTGCCAGATGCAAGCAGCAAAGATCCCAGGACCCACAGGAAATCTTCCAAGGTATTCAGGGTGTTGTGATGAAGTTGCAGCTTTTACAATCAAGGAAATTAATGCATTGATGAGCTTTGCACCAGGCCACTGATTTCTGGAGTAATGCACAATTGGACCGTAGAGCAAAAATGTGCAAAACCCTGAAAGGAAAACAAAAGCATCAGAATCCTAACAATTTACATTTTGACTCTGAGTTTGGAGAACCATTTAATTTAAACCTTTTCCACACCTGTTTCCCCAGCTGAGCCTGAGAAACACACTGACAAGGACAGACTTGTTGTTCACTTGTCACTTAATGATTTTCTTTCCTGAGAAAAATGGCATTGTCTTCAAAAACAGATGCATTTAGAAATTCCTCAGTCCATTAGTCAATAGTTTAGGGAAAAAAGAAATCTAATTTTAAAAGATTGAACAATTCTTTGTGGAAACATCTCTTCCCCACACTTGTTTTAATATAAGGATGACTTACATTTTTTTTCAGCTCTGGCGAAGAAGTCATGTACCATCGATCAGGCCAATAAACCTGCCAAGATCGTTACGAGCCCCTGCACTGTGGGGTCAAATTTCCCCTTTTAGTGACTGGCTGAAGATGTATGCAATCAATACAGGAGCAAACGTATCCTGGGTAACACAGGGGGAGGCACTACCCTGGGGACAGTTTGTCCCAGCAATGCACACCACAGTAGTCCATAACAGGGCCAGGTGCCTCCTCAAATTTATGAACTGTATCTTGACAATCCCTCTACAGGGACAGGAAACTCTTCCAAACACTCCTGGGTGAGACACAAGCTACCTGGAGGATGAGATTTACCCGCAGCAGCTTTTATGTAACCTAAGGGACCGTCAGGGAAATGCATCTCCTAAAAGATGTACAGTCCCCCAGGTGCAGCGTGGAGAGTGAAAGGCAGGAGAGTGAAAAATGTCACACAGGGCTTTGCATAGTGGTCCAGAGGCTTTGGTGAAACAGTGTTGTCTTGGTGCCTTTGTTCAAACCACTGGCTACGTCTGCCTGCACTCTTAGGGACCGGCACATGCATACTACTGTAGGGCTTAGACTTGGGCTGATGATTCCTTTCCTCCTTGTTTGTGGAGACTCCACTCTGCAAAAGCAGCGACAGGAGGGGGAGAGCACTGCATGCCTTTTTTTTTTAAATTTTTTTTTTCTTATCTGCATCCAGTTTAGGTGGTGATGGTGAACATTAGCTCTCTGCTTTCTTGCGAACTCCACGATTCACCTTTTAAATTTAATTATCTTTCTTTACTTTTATCAACACTGGTGGACAACAATTATCCTTCCTGTGGAGGCAAGCTGGTGTCATTGGTGCTTGCTGCTTGTTTCACATCGTGGAGCTCAGGCTGTCCACAGCAGAGCTAGTCACACTTTCCCTGTTTTTTAGTTATAGTAAGAGAGTCTGCACCAGAAGAAGTTCTGTCTTCCTGATTGCTTGAAGAGAAATAATGCAAGTCTGTGCACTACAGGTAGATGTCCAGATGAAACTGCGTTCAGGCTCTGTGGAACATGAATCCATTTGTGCCTGGCAGAGCACGCACAAGAGAGAGAGAGAATTCAGTAGGTTTCTCTTGGCAGCAATCTGCATTTTCTTGTAAATGAGTTAAAATTTGCAAATATGAATCACATATAGTTCAAGGTTTGCTCTCCAGGACAGCTGTATGAGATCAAACCAAAGGCCCAGGCCAGGCCGGCACCTTGTCTCTGGCACCAGCCTGGCATAGACACCCAGGGTCAGAGCGTAAGAGCAGTAGAAGCACTACAGACCCACTTTCCTCGCATTCTCAAAGTCTCCTGAACCAGAGGTAGTGTCTTGTTGAGTTTTGAGGGTTTTTTATTAGTTTTTCTGAAAGATTTTGAAGCCATGCAACCGTTTAGTACCAACACCTTTTGGCAAGGAGCTCCAGTGCTGGGCTGAGCATGGGACAAAACACTCCTCCTTTCACTTTAAAGCTGCCACCTGGGAAGTTCCCATCTTTTATCTGGTTCTGAAACTATTACAGGTAGGGAATAGCCATTCCTTAGTCCCCTTCGTCAATCCCCTTGTGATTTCCATAGATGGCTATTGGCTCTGCTCCACAGCCCTGATTTTTGCAAAGCAAAATCCTTGTTCCTTTTACTTGCTTGCTGAGCAGAGCCTATTCCAACGCTCAGGCTGTCTTTTGGTGCCTTCAGCGTACCTCTTCAGTTCTGCTTTGACTTTTGGGCTGAGGCAGCGGCACATCACATTCGAGATGCACGTGCACGTTTCACCTCCACGCTGACTCCATGCTTCACTGAGGTGCAGCTTTGCGCTTTCATAGTGAGCTGAGTTAGTTACCGTTCACGGATAAATCACTTCAGGAAATTTATCTCTAGCCTTCTTGAGATTGTTTTATTGAGGAAGAAAACCTTCTTTTAGCAGCTGTGGCTGTGCTATCAGTCAGCCTGACTTTGATCGAGCAGAGTCAGCTCAGGTAAGGCTGCCATTTCCCACGGCATTCCCTTCAGTGGAAGATCCAGTTTAACCCACTGCTCCATCTTCCCTTCACCATAGCTTCTCAGTCCCACATCACCTCCTCCCCTGCCTGGTCAGATGCTGCTGTCTCTGAGTCATCTGATTTCTATGGCTCTAGCCTTCAGGGGATCTACTAAATGATCCTGTGACAAAAACTACCAGCACTGTTCATTTTTTGTTTTTTAAACAGATCATCACACCAAACCAGCGTAGAGGAAGGTCGCTCCTTCTCGCATAGCAAGAAGCTCAACGGTATTGCTAACCAGGCACCAGGACCGGAGCTGGAGGGGAGGTGGGAACACGGACCTCTGAAACTGCATCTGGCCAAAAGGCTCCACATGAAACTGCAGCTGCAGTCAGCATGAGTTGATGAACCAGGTCCGTTGACCGTGGAGGAAAATCTCTCCGCACATCCAGTTCTGACCACACGTATTTCATTTCCCTCTGCATCACTGAGCAGAGTGAGAGACTCCCCCACTGGGGCAAGAGAGAGGACAGGGAGAACCAGAGTCAGGACCAGAGCTGGTCTGCTGCCCTGTACAGGCTCAGATACCCAGTTCCCCCCCCTTTGTACAGACAAGTAATCTACAAAAATCAATGAAAAATACTTACACGGGAGCAATCGGTGCTATATATAGACTTCTTTCCTCATTCCCTTCATCAAGTCTCCCTCACCCAGGCGAGCAGCGCCGGTTCCGGCAGCGGAGCGCTCTGGCGCGGTGCGCGGGGGTTCCTGGGGCGGGAAACCTGAGGGGAGCCGGGAGACCCGCCGGCAGCCGGCAGCTCGCGCCACAGCGCCTGAGGAGACCTGGGCGGGGCCGGGAGCGGCGACGGCCGAGCGCCCCGGGGAGCGCCCGGGCGGGGCGGGCCAACGGCGCGGCAAAGGTGCTGTAGCTCCGCCGGCCCGGCCAGGCAGCCACGGCATCCACCCGGCAGAAGGCCGTGTCCGCTCTAAACTCTGCGCCCGCCGCGACTGACGCAGCTTCCCAGGGAGAGCTCCGGTGGGAACACGCTGCTACCCAGGTGTCAGGCTGCAGGCTGCGCCCTGCTCTTATGCAGGGAGCACACCTGTGGGAGGTGGGCCCGGGGAGAGGAACTCCTCCGCTCAGTGACAGAGCTCAGGGGGGAGGTGAGGAGGTTGAGGTGCATCGGGGAGTGCGAGAGGGAGAGACTACTGGAATCGCAGCCTACCTTCCCTGGGACAGGCCCGTCAGGCAGACTGGACACACGGTACAGCGGATTGCCTATCCTCTCCCCACCTGCCAGAACACGGTGACCCAAGGGATAGGGGGCAATGGCGACAAGTTCCTGCCCGCGCAGCAGGCGCGTCTCCTCTGTGACCACCCCACCTTCCCAGGTGTGCTTGCACAATAGGTGTGAGGCTCTGCGAGTAGAACTGGACAATGATACGGATGGTGGTTCATCTAGGTTGGCGGTGTCACCAAGGTTAAGTCAGCCTACAACCTGCGCCAAAACTGCTTCTGTAAAGAAAAAAAAAAAAAAGGTGGGTCATTGTCGGAGGAGACTCTTCTGAGGGGAACGAAAGGCCTGATACGCAGACCAGACCCTGTTCTTAGGGAAGTCTGCTGCCTCCCTGGAGCCTGGGTTAGAGATGTGGAGAGAAAGCTTCCTACCCTGGTACGGGCCTCGGATTATTATCCGTTATTGATTTTTCGTGTAGGCAGCAATGAAGTTGCAATAAGTCCAAGGACAATCAAGAGAGACTTCAGGGCCTCCGGACAACTGTTTAAGGGCTCAGGAGCACAAGTAGTGTTCTCTTCTATCGTTCCAGTTGCAGGGAATGATGAGGGAAGAAAGAGGAAGACCCAGCAGATCAATACCTGGCCGTGAGACTGGTGTCACTGGCAGAATTTTGAGTTTTTTGATCATGGGTTGGCCTATACAACACTAGGCCTGCTAGTGACAGGTGGGGTACGCCTGTCTCAAATGGAGAAAAGGATCTTTGTGCAGCAGTTAGCAGAGCTCACTGAAAGAGCTTTAAACTGGATTTGAAGGAGGAAAAGGATAAAACCAGGCTCGCTAGAGATAAGACTGGGGGCAGCATGGCAGCATTTGAGGAATGGTGTGCTAGCATCAGCCTGCTCCATGATGTGCTAAGTACACTGGAGCACACTTGGAATGTCTTTATACTAATGTACACAGCATGAGGAATAAACAAGAGGACATAGAAGCTTTGGCCCGATCCCAGAGCTATGACATCATTGGCATATGTGAAACCTGGTGGGATGAGTCCTGTGACTGGGGTCCTGTGATGGACAGCGTCTTCAGGAGAAATAGGCAGGGCAGGGGAGGTGGTGCTGTATGTAAGGGAGGGGTTGGATTGTATGACACAGTTGGTGATGGCACAGTTGAGAGCCTCTGGGGAAGGATGAAGGGGAAAGCAAATAAAGTGGATGTTGTTGTGGCAGTACTGTCAACCACCCAGCCAGGACAATGACACCAATTAATTATTCTACAAAGAATTGAGAAATATCTCTGGATCAACTGCCCTTGTCCTTATGGGTGATTTTAACTTCCCAGACATCACCTGGAAGGATCATACAGTGGACACAAAGAGGTCCAGGAAATTTCTGAAGCATGTTGAAGATAACTTCTTGGTGCAGGTACTAAGGGAGCTGACTAGGAAAGGTGCCCTGCTAGATTTGTTGTTTGTAAACAGAGAGGGACTTGTGGGCAAAGTGGTGATTGGTGGCTGTCTTGGTCACAGTGACCACAAAGTAGTTGAGTTTCAAATCATTGGTGATAGGAGAAAGACTGCCAGCAAAACTTTAACCCTGGGTATGGGGAGAGCAGATTTTGGGCTGCTGAAGGAGTTAGTTAGTAAGGTCTCCTAGGAATCTGCTTTTAAAGGTATTGGGGTCCATGAATCCTGGTCACTTTTTAAGAGCCATCTCTTAAGAGCACAGGAGCAGGCAATTCCCAAGTATTGGAAGTCAAGCAAGCAGGGCAGAAGACCAGCCTGGCTGAGCAGGGATCTTCTTCTAGAACTTAGGTGGAAAAGGAAAGTGTATGGACAGTGGAAGCAAGGACAGGTAACATGGGAGGACTGCAGAGATGCTGTCTGCCACTGTAGGGAGAAAATTAGTGTGGCCAAAGCTCGATTAGACTTCAAGCTGGTCAGCACTCTGAAGGACAACAAAAAGAGCTTTTTTCTAAATATGTTAATAGCAAAAGGAGAATCAGAGGTACATTGGTCTGTTGCTTGATGAGGTCGGTCACCTCAGAAATAGGGACATAGATGAAGCAGAGATGTTTAATGCCCTCTTCACCTCTGTCTTCAACACTGATGATGGGCACTGGGACCCCCAGAGCCCTGTGTTGGAAGACCTTGACTGGGGAGATGATAAACTCCCAGCTGACCCTTAACTTCTTTGAGACTTGCTGCTCCCGCTGGATGTGCATAAATCTATGGGGCCCAATAGTATTCAACCGAGGGTACTGAAAGAGCTGGCCAATGTCATCGTGGGACCTCTCTCCATTATTTTTCAATGGTCCTGGGAGGCTGGAGAGGTCCCACTCAACTGGAAGCTGGCAAATATTGTTCCACTTTTCAAGGAGGGTGACAAGGAAGACCCTGGTGATTACAGGCCTGTCAGTCTCATTTCAGCACATGGTAAAATTATGGAGAAGTTTATTCTGGGAGTTACTGAAAAAAACACTTGAGAGACAATGCAGTCATTGGTCATAGCCAGCACAGGTTCATGAGGGGAAAGTCCTGCTTAACCAAACTAATTTCTGTTTATGACAAGGACACCCATCTAATTGACCAAGGGAAGCCAGTAATGTGGTCATTTGGGATTTTAGCAAAGCTTTTGATACTGTCTCTCACAATATCCTTCTGGATACACTGTCCAGCACACTGCTAGATAAGTCCATAATGCATTGGGTGAGCACTTGGCTGACAGGTCAGGCTCAAAGGGTTATAGTAAATGGGGTTACATCAGGCTGGCGGCCAGTCACCAGAGAGGCTCCCCAGGGCTCAATTTTAGGGCCAGATGATTTTATAAATGTTTTTATAAAACTTTAATGTTTTCATAAATGATCTGGACACAGGAATCAAATGTACATTAAATAAGTTTGCTGACAATACTAAACTGGGAGGAGCTATGGACTCCCTCGAGGGTAGAAGGGCCTTACAGAGAGATCTGGATAGACTGGAGAGCTGGGCAGTCACCAATGGTATGAAATTTAACAAGAGCAAGAGCCGGATTCACCACCTGGGACAGAGTAATCCTGGTTATACATGCAAATTAGGGGACGAGAGGCTGGAGAGCAGCCCTGCAGAAAGAGGTCTGGGGGTTTGGGTTGATGGCAAGTTAAATATGAGTCAACAGTGTGCCCTGGCAGCCAAAAGGGCCAACTGTGTCCTGGGTGCATCAAGCACAGCATAGCTAGCTGGTCGAGGGAGGCCATTGTCCCACTCTACATAGCACTGGTGCAGCCCCACCTCAAGTACTGTGCAGTTTTGGGTGCCTCCCTCCAAGAAGGACATCAAACTATTAGAGGGTGTCCAGAGGAGGGGGACCAAGATGGTGAAAGGCCTCGAGGGCAAGACTTCTGAGGAGCGGCTGAGGTCACTTGGTTTGTTCAGCTTGGAGAAGAGAAGGCTGAGGGGTGACCTCATCGCAGTTGACACCTTCCTCAAGGAGGGCAGCAGAACGGGAGCTGCTGATCTCCTCTGTCTGGTGACCAGCAATAGGACACGAGGAAATGGACGGAAGCTGTGTCAGGTGAAGTTCAGATTGGACATTAGGAAAATGTTCATCACTGAGAGGGCAATCGGTCACTGGAATAGTCTCCCAGGGCAGTGGTCATGGCACCAAGCCTGTTCAGAATTCAAGGAGGGTCTGGATGATGCTCTTAGTCATATGGATTAGTTTCAGGTCGTCCTGTAAGTTGGACTTGATGATCCTTATGGGTCCCTTCAAAGTTCAGATATACTATGATTTTAAGTGCTATTTACATACAGCCCATAGATTTCAGTTCATTTCTTCCCCTCCCCTATATCGTCTACCCAACAGGCTAATCTACACAGAGGATCTGGAGCCTTCCTGGGACTCACAGGAACCTGAGATTAGATATTGGCTCCCCAAATCCCCTTCAGGGATGGCCAAATGCTAACTTTTAAAAAATAACTAACATCATTAGGGTAACATGGTTTTTTCTTTAGAGGGTCCTGCCAGCATTTGCCTTATTTGCATCACAGCGCTACATTGGAAAAGATTTTTTGTCATCCTTCAGACAGTTGTAACAATAATTTCCTCATTCCAAATCAAGAAGTCAAAAAGTCCACTTCCCCCTCACCTCCCTTCCAAAGCAGCTCAGACCGAGAAAATAATTTTCTAAATTTCAAGAGGTGTTTCTTAAACTGCAATATTTTTCTTCTTCAGTACGTGGTAGTCTGTATTTACTAACCTTCCAAAAGAAAGACCATTTGGACGAAAAAGCAAACGTCACCAAAATCACTGAAACCAGGTTCTTCCAACAATGTAAACCCTTTTGCCCCAGTAACTTCTTTGGGGCCAGCAGACATTAATTTGTTTCAAGACCGGTTTCAATTTGAACGTTCCGGGATCTTCTGCTGCACCAGCCTTTGTGGAGCATTCCCAACCCCTTCAGAAGGTGACTCACAGGAAATATGTGATTTTGCCCTCAGCAGATGGGCTATGCAATCACCTCCTCACTCCTGTGCAGCTCCCCAGCAAGTCAGCTCTGCTCACACCCTGGTACCTCTCGCTTCTCCTTCATCCCTCTCCAAACAGCCGCGCTACGACAGCGTGGCAGATGCACCATCCCTCGGAGCCAGACTGCGGTGCCACGGTGCCCGCATCAAACAAGCCACGGCCATGGACCTGAAGCCAAGCAATGACACAAAGCCCTGCCATAGGTCCACAAAATGATGGACAATTAGATTTAGAGCTGAAACAAGAAAATAAAGCCTTCACTTACAAACACGCATGCTGCTTCTGGGTCTGTGCTGCTGCTTCCTACAAAAAACTAAACAACAAAGCCAGGAAGGGGACACCTCAGCAGGGCCACATCACCCACAGGCATGGAGAACGAGAACAGCGCGAGGCTCAGGAGAGCTCTGGGGACTTGGGAGTGGGGGTGCACAAAGTGTCACGGAATTGCGACGTGGGGCTGGAAAGGTCCACTGACTGGGAGAACCGGTCTGCCGAGATGACCCGTGGTCAACTCCAGCCTGCAGAGGCCAGAGTGGCTTTCACAGGGCAGCTGTATTGCTACCGTGAGGCTCGGCTTGAAGCCGCGCAGGAGTTCAACGGGAGCACCAGCTCTCTTCTTCACACATCTGGGTCTGGATAAAAAAGACCTTTCGATAGGGCCAGTCTGATTCAAAGCTCCGACACCGTTCAACAGCCGCCAGCCAGGCGGGAGCGAGTGCCAAATGACTCAGCTTCACGGCCGCTGCTTTACAATGCAGTCTCCAGGGCCACGGAGCAGCGAGCAGCGAGCGAGCGGGCCAGCATCGCGGGCAGAGCCGGGCTGGGCCGGGGGCTTGTGCCGACCCCTCGCAGGCCCCCGCTCCCCGGGTGCTGGGAGCGCAGCAGAAGACACGGGCGCACGCTGCTCTCTGCTGGTCAGCGCACCGCCACGCAGCCCCGGCTGGAAAATGTCCTCTTGCAAACAGATGACGGGGTAGAAATGACATTAAAGACTTCTTCCTTTTTAAATCTGACATCACGCCTATGAACAGCCTCTGCAAAAGAAATAACTTTGGGGTTTTACATTTGCTTTCATAAGCTCGGCCCCTAACTAATGGCTTTACATACCTATACAAACGCCAGTCGAAATACCGCTTTTAAAGTGTTTCCGCATTATGGATGTGGCATTTTGGAACTGCACACGTCTGTGCTCTCCTTCCTGACTGAAAACATACTTGTGTTTTGAGCCAATCCGCAGGAAATGTACTTCTTTTCCACTTCCACTTTTCTCTTTCCAAGAGTTTTCCTTTCACTCCTGTTTAGCTGCATCCAAAGCAGAACTTTTTTCCTTTTTTTCCTCAAACTAAAAAAGCCCAGACTCCAGGCATTTTGACCACCTGCTCAGCATAGAGCATCCTCCCTTACTAGGAATGCTGCACTGGTTGGCACTGCTGATTTTTCAACCCAACAAACACCAGTATGTTGGGCACCAGCCTGGGTGAGGACTATGCCTGGGTCTGCTGGGTCCAACCTGCCTCTAGAGCAGGCTGAGGGACACCACTTCTTCGTGTAATCCTTGGTGGCTATTGAACAACCCTAGATGCTGGGCCAGAGTTGTGATGGGTGAGGAATATGAATGCCAACTCCTAAATACTCTTTGAGACTCCTCAGCAGATGCCAGTAGTCAGCAACGTAAGGGGTAAATCAACTCATCCAAAGAGAGCAACAGAAACTGGATGTGCCAGGAAGATGTTAGACATGCACACACAGAGAGGGATCCCAGCTCTGCCTGGGGCCAGGACAGCAAACCTTGCCTTCAGAACTGGGGGATTTTATCACCTTGGAGAAAGGAGAAAGCACCAAAACTGGATGCCCAGCCCTCAAGAAATGCTCTTCTGTCGCTCTTCTGGGAGGCCTTGATAGTGCAACATCATGAAAACAGCTCCTAGAAGTGCATAAGACAAGTGCAGAGCAGAAGAAGCCTCAAAGGAGGCCTGCGTGCAGCAGCAGGGGTTTCCTGCAAGGCAGTAGGTGGCTGGTATTAGCCTTCAGCATCTCTTTTGCTGAAACTTTCCTGGAGTCTTTCTGAAGCTGGTTTGGCCAGGCTGCTTCCCCACCACCTCTTGGAGTGCTCTCACTCATTACTTGCTTAACTTCTCTCTCCTTCCCAGAGCCTGTCCCTTCCCAGGTATGAACTGCTGCCCACTATGGCGCTCCAATGGATGGTGCACTGGGGGATGAGCACAACAGCTTTACAGCTCAGCCTCCCTCTGGCTCCCAGACTCTCCACACATTAGGGACAGTGACAGCACTGTTTTCTGCTGGTTCGTGGCTAGACCACAACCCTAGAGCAGCTGGAGTGCAGAAAAGAGGTCCTCTCAACCAGCTTCTGTTATAGGCTGAAATCCCACAGTGCTTTCAATAAATCCCTCCTCAATTACTTTCTGTATTTTTTGAGTCCACTCCAAAACAGGGCTATTGCACTAGATCCTAACTTCTATAAGAAAGGCCTTCCTGGAAGTTGAATCCTTCCAGTTCGATCTCCCAAAGGCTTAGGATCACAGAAGAGTTGATGGTACTTCCCTTCCCACCAACTGCCCCCCCCCCCAACTCCATACAAAAGGCTAAAATCTCATTTTCCGGCTCCAAAACCATTAAAAACAGAAAATCACATTTTATTTGCCATAAAGTGTTGATTTGTCACAAAAACAGCAGTATAAAACATACACCAAGGCATGCAGCTTGGGCAACAAGCCACTATCCACACTCCTTCATGTCCAGAAAGAGTGACAAAGCCCTGAGAAGAAGTGACAGCTAGAAACCCTGCTGCGCTGTTCTCATGGAAGCATTATCACAGTATGAGAGATGTTCCTCAGCACACAAAATGTATTCATTCAATCCATAGAACTTTTTTTCCTTTACCAGGAATTCACTTGTATTACGAGTGAAGTCAGGTTCTCTTAAACTAACCCCCTCCTGCCTAGGTAGGAGCATAAGTCTGTGTTCCCAAATGCATTACAAGTTTCCTAAGTTTTCAATAATCTCATGATTTCAGCAAGTTTTGGAGTAACAGCACTACAAGGCAGTTGTAACCTTCACTCAGGGTAAAGTTCTGCTTCTTTTGGCTCTACTGCAACACTGACAACACTGAGTCTTTAAAAAGCACTTTGAGTCTCCTTTGGAAAGGAAAACCCAAGCCTGAGTGAAAGATGCAGAAAACAAACTGATAGGTAAAGCCTTGGTGAGTGTAGGAGAGCAGATGCAACAGAATTCAATAGTTACTATTTCATTCTGCAGAGCCTAATGACAGGGTATGGAAACATGGGATTTTTGAATTACAGACAGATGAATGCTGAGCATGGGGCGTGATGCAGAAGATGGCTCTTTGGGGATCCCAAGGGGAATAATGAGAAATAGAAAGAAGCCTGCTCTTCACCATGTTAAGGCCTTATTTCCTGTGATGGCAACATTTTGCCACTCAGTATTTAGATGCACAGGCAAAACACACACACACACTGTAGTCAACATCAAATCCTGAGCAGCCTCACAGCACTGGGCAAGGCTTAGAGCAAAATTATTCCTGTTCCCTGAGCTACAGTCCCAGGCAGCAGCACACCCATTCACCTCTCTGCCAACCTCACACCACTGTGGGTGGCAAAGCACAGCAGAAGGTAGTAACTGCCCGTATCACATCAGGGCATGCAAGCACAGCACCTTTCGGCTCAAATTTCCTGTAGCTGGGAAGCACCAGAATGCGTCTTTATTCTCTTCCACAACCGTATCTGCAGTCCAGCTGGATACTGGTTGGATGGGGTTAAGCGTGCCCAGTCCATCAGCCTGGGAAGCCTGCAATGCATTTTCCTGCCCTGTCCACCTAAATCTCTGGGGAGATCTCAGTCTCTAATTTAGCTATTCCTCCCCAAGCATACAGCACCAAAAATAAATAATACAGCTCACTTTCATTTGGGGGCGGGGTTTTGAAGGGCAGGGGGTTGATTTGCTTTTTGTTGTTGTTGTTTTGCATTGTCACTTTCTAATAATTAAAGAAAAAAAGCACACGTAGGTTAAAAATTTGTCATCCAAATGGCCATCTCATTGTTGAGTGTATACGAAGCCAGACACAGTAGGAATCTCGTGTTCCTTTTCCTTTTTGGAATCTACGACATGGCTGTATCTTTCTCCTCTGTTACATTCCAGGTAGGGACCCCAGTTTGCAGCGGGCCTGCAGCAGCTTACAATGCGCTGAAAAGCAAAAACCAACAGCATTTAATGTCTTACGTTAGTCTGGGCTATTGTGAAAGTTCAGTAAAGCTGTAACTCTAAACATGCTCTGCAACTCAACAAATGGCAAACAAATCAAAGTTATTAAAAATCATTCCAAATGTCCTTGGGTTCAGTGGATTCTGGACACTGAAGTCAAACAAGCCGGGAAAGCTGTGACCAACAGGACTCTGGCAAAGCTTGGCAAGAAGAGCATACATCAGATCTTGCACTTGCTCGTTTCTGTGAGGAATGGGAGGCAAAACTCCAGAAAATGATATGGGGATAGAAAGAGATAGAAATTCTTCAGAGAATTTAAAGCAGCTGGAACAACAGCAGAAACCATGAAAATCACCGTTGAATGTGTGGCTGCACTCCCAGAGAATTAGGCTTTATCTTCTTATCAGGACACAGTAGGGTAAATTTGCCTCTGATGCAACTACCAGAGGGGTGTTTTGGTCTAAAAATCCAATTAACGAACACCTCAAGGTACTGAACGTGTGTTGGAGAAGACAGCACAGGTGTTCCTGACAATGCCAAGGAAAGCAAGACTTGAGGCTATGACACCTTTTTTGCACCCTTACCTGACAAAGGTTTCCTTCAGCTTTAACTATTTTTAGAATAGCAGCAATGGGAATCCAGATGACACAGAAGATGGTCATGCACCAGCCAATGGCGGTTCCCCAGGCTGGATATAACACCGAGCCGTAAGTGGGAGGTGAAAACGTGACCAAAGACCAGACCAAAATTGCCTGTAAGAAATGGCAAAATGCCTGAGAACAGTCGCATAGGAATTTGGACTTCTCCCCCCAGAAACGTGGCAGCATCAATAGCCCAATTGAACTGCATCTACAGCAATGCACACAGCATGGGCAACAAACAGGAGGAGCTGGAAGCCAGTGTGCAGCTGGAAAACTATGCTATAGTTGCCATCACAGAAACATGCTGTGATGACTCACAAAACTTGAGTGCTGCAATGTATTGCTATGAAGTCTTCAGAAGGGATAGGCAAGGAAGGAGAGGCGGTGGGCTAGCCCTGTATGTTAGGGAGTGTTTTGACTGTCTAGATCTTGACAACGGTGATGAAATGGTGGAGCATTCATGGGTAAGAATCAGGGGGGATGCCAACAAGGCAGATATCATGGTGGGAGTCTGTTATAGACCATCCAACCAGGATGAAAAGGCAGATGAAATAGTCTATAAGCAACTGGGAGAAGTCTCACAATCACTAGCCTTTGTTCTTGTGGATGACTTCAACTTACCAGATGTCTGCCAGAAATGCAATACAGCAGAGAGAAAACAGTCTAGGAGGTTCCTGGAGTGTGTAGAAGATAACTTCCTGACACAGCTGGTGAGTGATGCGACTAGGGAAGAGGCCCTGCTGGACCCGTTATTTGCGAACAGAGAAGGACTTGTAGATGATGTGATGGTTGGAGGCTGTCTTGGGCATAGTGGTCGTGAAATGATAGAGCTTTTGATTCTTGGAGAAGTAAGGAGGGGGGGTCAGTAGAACTGCCACCTTGGACTTCCAGAGGGCAGCCTTTGGCCTGTTTAGGGGCCTGGCTGACAGAGTCCCTTGGGAGGCAGTCCTGAAGGGCAAAGGAGTCCAGGAAGGCTGGACATTCTTCAAGAACAAAATCTTAGAGACGCTGGAGCAAGCTGCCCCTATCTGCCAAAGGATGACCTGGTGGGGAAGAAGACTGGCCTGGCTGAACAGAGAGCTTTGGCTGGAACTCAGGGGAAAAAAAAAGAGTTTATGAACTTTGGCAGAAGGGGCAGGTAACTCAAGAGGACTACAAAGACGTTGTGAGGTTATGCAGGGAGGAAATTTGAAGGGCCAAAGCCCAGCTAGACCTTAATCTGGCTACTGCAGTGAAAGGCAATAAAAAAGGTTTCTGTAAATACATTAATGACAAAAGGAGGGCTAAGGAGAATCTCCATCCTTTATTGGATGTGGGGAAAAACATAGTGACAAAAGATGAGGAAAAGGTGGAGGTACTTAATGCTGCCTTTGCCTCGGTCTTTAAGAGTAAGACCAGTTGTTCTCAGCATACCCAGCACCCTGAGCTGGAAGACAGGGATGGGGAGCAGAATGAAGCCCCCATAATCCAAGGGGAAATGGTTAGCGACCTGCTACAACACTTAGACGTACACAAGTCTATGGGGCTGGGTGGGATCCACCCAAGGGTACTGAGGGAGCTGATGGAAATGCTCACCAAGACACTTTCAATCATTTGTCAGCAGTCCTGGTTAACTGGGGAGATCCCAGCTGACTGGAGGTTAGAAAATGTGACGCCTATCTACAAGAAGAGCTGGAAGGAGGATCCATGGAACTACAGGCTTGTCAGGCTGACCTCAGTGCTGGGGAAAGTTATGGAGCAGATCATCTTGAGTGCCATCACATGGCACATACAGAACAACCAGGTGATCAGGCCCAGTCAGCATGGGTTTATGAAAGGCAGGTCCTGTTTGACTAACCTAATTGCCTTCTACGACAAGATGATCTGCTTTGTGGATAAGGAAAAGGCTGTGGATGTTGTTTACCTGGACTTTAGTAAAGCCTTTGACACCGTTTCTGACAGCATTCTCCTAGAGAAACTGGCTGCTCATGGCTTGGATGGGTGTACTCTTTGCTGGATAAAAAACTGGCTGGATGGCTGGGCCCAAAGAGTTGTGGTGAAGGGCATTAAATCCAGCTGGCAGCAGGTCACAAGTGGTGTTCCCCAGGGCTCAGTATTGGGGCCAGTTCTGTTTAATATCTTTATCAACGATCTGGATGAGGGGATCGAGTGCATCTGTGTGAGTCAGCACAGGCAGGACGCAGGAACAACCACAAAACCATGGATGAAATGCAAAGTATAAATTTATTTTCATTACCTCACCAATCTTTCATTACTATCCCACATTCCACCCCCTCAGTCAAGGGACTGCTTCCGCTGAGGCTGGCAAAGGTGGAGGTGTCCATTTGGGCTTGCGGGATATTTTTTTTACAGAGGCATGAAATAAATGCATATAGAAAAAGGAATAAAAATATCCCTACAATAATGCTTTGAATCAGGTGTCCCATCTATTCTGTCATGGAATTAAACCACTCAGCTAGCCAGGCACCACCAGTAGATTGTTTCATTTGATGCATTAAGTCTTGGAGATGTTGAATGTCATTCTCAACGCTGGCTGATTCATCAGTGATGTTGAAGCAACACACACCTTTAAAAGCAGAGCAGTGTTTATGGTGTCAAAGAAGGAGATAGTCCACCGCCAGTCAATTTTGTAATGTTCCTTGGCGCACAGCCGTTACCTACTTGGAAAGAAAACAACGAGGAACATTAACATCAAAATAACTTACCGTAGCATAATTCTGTAATACAGCTACTGGCTTTGGCATGCCAATGAAACTTGTGGTCAAAAGATCTGCAGCTGTTAATCCTCCCTCAATACAAAAGGCAGGTGAGTTAGTTACAGTAGAGGCCAACCAAATCCAAGTATTTACACGTTAATTTTGTGGAAATGTATCCAGGGCACATGGTTGTAGTACAAAACTACAAAACATGATGAGCCAACCTATGATAAGGAAAACAGGAGTGTCATCTCCTTCCAGTAATGCATACACCATTGCTCCTTCAGCTAATATTACTCCGGGTTTGATAACCTGATATGGGGTAATTGCCTACAAAGGTTGAAGAGCTATGGCTTGCACTTTTTCAGACTGAACTTCAATTTGATGTTGGGTTCATGACACCAATAACACTGTTCCAATGCTATCTCCTCTAGATAAGGCACAAGTATTCATTGAAGATACTTGAAATACAAGAACTCAAGAATCTGGTATCAACAGGGGATGTAAAATAAGAGGAGAAGTTGGGGTACAGAACCATATGGCATTCTCAGGGGTTATTATATGAATCTTCACATCTAGGCTAATCAGTTGCGGTCCCACCATGCAGTCTGTCCATATAAGCAATTCCATTTTCCCTATAGTTAATAATTTGGGAGAGATACCATCTGGAAGAATTTCAGTCCTCACCATGTTTTGTACTGAAGGTGTTATAATATGATCATAGGGTGTTTGATTACGAATATTCCAGTTGTTTAACAAAAACCCCTGCTGTAGTAAGATGTGAACTCCAATGTTGTAAAGTTTTAGTACTGGTTAGCTTCCTTAATTGTTCCTTCAGCATCCCATTCATTCTTTCAATCAAGCCATTAGCTTGGGGATGGTAGGCAGTGTGGAATATCCAATCTGTCACTAGCCCTTGAGGCCAATCTTGGACATTATGTCTACCAAAGTGTGTTCCTTGGTCACTTTGTATTTGTTGAGGAGGTTCATATTGATGAATAAGTTGTTCTAATGCTTCAACTGTGTTATGCTGATTAACATATTCGGTGGGTTTAGCAAAAAAGAGTCCTGACACTGTATCCACAGCAGTAAATACATATCACCAGTCCCTCAACAGGAGCAGGGGGCCCGTGTAATTGACCTGCCAGGTATTCAAGGCCCACTGACCCTGTTTCATCTTTCCCCATGGCCTATATAATGCTGTGTACAAATAGTACAATTATGTGCACATGCTTTATAAATATGTAAAGGCAGAGGAGTTTGATTGTGAGCAATGTCCCATGTGCACACAGTATGAGCTGAACGATGTCCACAAGCTATATGCACATTTATAGCTTGGGCACATACTTCGGCAGAGGTCATATCATCTACTACCCTATTATTTTGTTCAAGTGAATCATCTTTTTGATGAGCTGAGACATGCCTTAATTTAAAGGATACCTTTGTACTTATTGCCAAATTTGTTGCCATATATCTGCCCCTCATATAGGGTATCTTTGTACATGCTAATCCTCTTGGGCCCAGTGGGGTAACCACGTTGTGAGGCTTTTGTATACAACCCAACTGTCAGTGTATAAGTAACGTGATGTGCCTTCCCTTCCAGGATAGCAAGAGATGCTGCAACCAATTCAGTCCACTGACTAGATGCTTGTACACCTGTTTGCCATAATATAATACCTGGAACTGGAGTATATGCAACTGGTCTCCATTGTCTTTGTCCAGTTGCCTTGTATGTTGCACTTCCATTGGTAAACGAGGCATCTTTTTTGTGCTTACTATTTTTGTTTAATCTCCTCCACCATTTCAGGGAAGAGGTCACAGAAGTCTTTATCTTTTAAACTAAAAGCTAAGCTTTGTGCCGTGAGTTGTCTTTGTGAACTCTGATGTCTCTGTGCTGCCCAGTGTGGGGTTCTTTTCCACCATAAAACTAAGGCAGCCCGTGAAGATCGTTGGGACTGGCCAAGCTAGATTCCATGTATTCAGGTGGAAATCAGTGATTGAAAGATGCAACCTTGTACTACACTTAAACCTTCCATTAGGTGTAATCATATAAATACTAAGAGGTTTAAAAAGAAATTCTTTGGGGAATATTATTTTCCCATGGTAATAGCCACCTTCACAGGGAGTCATTTCTGGCCCCCATACAACATAGTGCCATTCAACGATATTAGATGGGAGGGGTTCTGCACAGATATAAGGCGCTGGATCTTTCTTAACTCAAAGGCAGTCTTGTTTAAGGCTGTCTAGCTGTTGTTGGTGCTCTCTTATTACTGTTGTTGCTCATCTCTCCCTGCTAGAGCAGGCCCTCCACTGCTGGGACACCCCACCTGCCTGCAGCTGGAGGCCAAGGGAGGGAGGGAAGGAGGGATGATTATAAACATGCTTAAGTGACCTGCATTTGGGGTGTAGAAAAATACATATATCATTTTAATTGTTGTTTATCCTTGTGTGTTTAACAAGTAAAACATCTGTGTTTAGATAACATAGGCAGATGGTAGACTTAGAGGCACCCTATTGAACATGCTTGAGATTCCTGCCCTGCTGTGGGAAAGATCAAAGCACAGTGGTAAACTACACCTGCGCAAATCCCTGGTAAACGGGCAAAAACAGCAGGGCTGGCAATCCTTTAGCATGGACAGAGCTCCATGGTACCCGCATTCCCTCTTGTGTGCCTCTGCCCAGGTGCTGTTTCAGAGATACCCTAGTTGGTGAGTTAATGCAAATAAACTTACTTTTTGCATTTCATCTGTGGTTTTTTGGTTGTTCCTGTGTCCTGCCTGTGCTGATTCACACAGCACCCTCAGTAAGCTTGCAGATGACACCAAGTTGGGCAGGAGTGTTGATCTGCTTGAGGGCAGGAAGGCTCTACGGAGGGATCTGGACAGGCTGGATTGATGGGCTGAGGCCAGTTGTATGAGGTTCAACAAGGCCAAGTGCCGGGTCCTAAGCTTGGGTCACAACAACCCCATGCAGCGCTACAGGCTTGGGGAAGAGTGTCTGGAAAGCTGCCTGGTGGAAAAGGACCTGGGGGTGTTGGTCGACAGCCAGCTGAATATTATCTGGCAGTGTGCCCAGGTGGCCAAGAAGGCCAATAGCATCCTGGCTTGCATCAGAAGGAGTACGGCCAGCAGGACTGGGGAGTGATCATCACCCTGTACTCAGCACTGGTGAGGCTGCACCTTGAGTGCTGTGTTCAGTTTTGGGCCCCTCACAAAAAGAAAGATATTGAGGTGCTGGAGCATGTCCAAAGAAGAGCAACAAAGCTGGTGAAGGGTCTAGAGAACAAGTCCTATGAGGGGCAGCTGAGGGAACTGAGGTCGTTTAGCCTGGAGAAAAGGAGGCTGAGGGGAAACCTTGTTGCTCTCTACAACAACCTGAAAGGAAATTGTAGTGAGGTGCGTGTTGGCCTCTTTTCCCAAGTAACAAGTAATAGGACGAGAGGAAATGGCCTCAAGTTGCACCAGGGGAGGTTTAGATTGATATTAGGAAAAACTTCTTCACCGAAAGGGTTATCAAGCACTGGAACAGGCTGCCCAGGGAAGTGGTTGAGTCACCATCCCTGAAGGTATTTAAAAGACCTTTAGATGTGGCACTTAGGGACGTGGTTTAGTGGTGGACTTGGCACTGTTAGGTTTATGGTTGGACTCAATGAACCTAAAGGTCTTTTCCAACCTAAATGATTCCATGATTCTGTATCAAATGTGCAAACCTCTGAAAATCTCTGGGGAAATACTGACTCACATTAGAGTTACCAAAGTGCAGTGAACGACAGCATTTGCAGCCCAGGATTCCTAATTCCCCCAGTTCTGCTTCCGCACATGGTCCAGAGCATCTCAGCTTTCCCTGGACAAAGCAGCCTGGTGCCAAACAAACATCCACAAACACAGCTATGATGATGAATTAGACGTATTTGGTATACATATTTAGAATATGATGAGTAAATTCTGTTTCTTAATCTACATCTTCTGCGTTAGCAGTGCGTACAGGGACAGGATCATGATCGATTACATTATTAAAGTGTTAATGTAATTGTAACTCTCTGAACCACATAACTGAAAATCTCTTCTAAGATTCATAAGTTTCATAAAATGAAGTTGAGATGCTTTATTTAACAAAAAGTTGATGCTTGCTTACAAGCTAAACAAAAATAATTTAGCTCAAAATTTGTAAATGCTGAAAGAATCAAATAGCCACACTCTGCCTCCTCCCTGCCACAGCAGACAGTGATGACAACTGTGGTATTGCCTCTGAGCAGCTCTTGCAGACATGCTGGAGTTTCATCCTAGCAAGGCCTGCTCAGAAAGGTCTTGCTCTGGGATCAAGTGTTGGTCTCATTGCATCAGTCCCACTTGCTTTGGTTAAAGACAATTTCAAGGGACTTTATCAGAAGGTTGAAGGGACCGCTGAGTTTGAAATGCCTTGCCCAGGAAATTAGCTTGGAAAGTTAGGTGGACCGGGAAGGGCACCTTTCACAATGGAAGCCTGGATTTTTTTTGTTCTGGCTTATGCCAACATTAGTTCAGTTTTACCAAAAGCAGACATTGAGTGCAATACTTATTTTTGGTGGTTTATTTAAGCTTTTGGCACTAACTAAGGGGCTGCAGCAGAGGCAGAAGTGGTTTGTCTGAGTCACAGTGTGAGGAGCACAAGTGGGAGAGCACATGGAAGTTCTCACTCCTGCAACCCTGTCCTGGTTTTCCTTATTCATTGGCACCGTGACAAGATTCATATCTCAAGAACCCAGACATGTGAATGAATGGAAGCTCTTCTTCAGGGTTAGCCCAGTAAGATTTAGAGTATTTGGCAACATACTTGGGATGTGGCCTTCAGAGATCATAGAAGGTATTGTTTGTGCTTGAGACTGCAAGGTCACCAGCGTGCTGTATCCCACCTAGTCTAAAACTTAAATGAAATAGGATTAAATATTCAGGTTAAATATAGAGAAACCCTGGAGCTTCCACAGAGGGCCGACTTAAATGTTTCTGCTACGTACTGTAAGTTAATACAATAATGCCCATGTTCTTATCGCTGGTAGGTTTGGAAAGATGCAGCCACCCAGATATTCTACTCCCTGTCCGTGGCATGGGGCGGGCTTGTTGCTTTGTCATCGTACAATAAGTTCCACAACAACTGCTACTCGGATGCTATTTTAGTTTGTGTAACCAACTGCGTCACCAGCGTATTTGCTGGGTTTGCAATATTCTCCATCTTGGGACATATGGCATTTGTGTCCGAGAGACCTGTCTCGGAGGTTGTGGACTCAGGTAAGCTGATCGTCACGCTGTCGGTATTGGGACTTGCTTTGACCAAGACATGACAATAACCTCCTTCCTTCCTCTGCTTCCCAGGATTTGACCTGGCATTTGTAGCCTACCCAGAAGCTCTCTCCAGGTTACCGGTTTCTCCTCTGTGGTCCTTCTTGTTTTTCTTCATGCTCCTGCTCTTGGGCCTTGACTCTCAGTTTGCCACCATAGGTGAGTGGGGTTTTAAGTAACCCATGGCCTTTCCAATGAACATTGCCTTTCTTATTTGTGCTGCTCAAAACCCACGCTTCTTCCTTTGCAGAAACACTTACAACCACCATACAAGATATATATCCCAAAGTGATGAAAAAGTTAAGAATCCCTATAACCCTGGGCGTGTGCATATTGCTCTTCTTTCTCGGTCTTATCTGTGTTACTCAGGTAAGACATTAAATTCTTTTTTTGGCTGTGGCTTTAGTCACGCTGCAAGCAATAAACTCAAGTCAAAATATCCTTTCCAACTGTTCCTGTTTGCATGGATCGATCTGAGAGAATCTTGAATTCTGCCAGTGTGCCTGGACATGCAAATAAGAAATTCCCAGAGGGAAGCTTTGAAGAACCCAAGGTTTTCAGTGATTATTGAACTGAGATGTGCTTTTAAACGGAAGGCCTGTACAGAGCCTGTGAACCATCAGCCTGATTTATTGCTTCTTGGTTCAGGAGATTCTTTGTGTAATCTCAAGCATACGCATACAGTCTGTCTGCAGTGCTGTGGGTACTGCTAATAGATGCCAATGGGATCTTTTTGTTCAGAACTGACTGCCAAACAGGACAGGATTTGAGAAACGGCCTATTCGCGTCAGAAAAACCTATTAGCTCACAAGCATCTGTAGATTGTATGATTACTTCTCCTGTGTGTGTGTGTCTCTGTGTGTGTGTGTACACATACATATATACACATACATAAAAGGAATTTTAAGTATACTGTGAAAACTTCTTGAGGCAATCGCTCTTAAGGATGTAAAGGTTCATTGCCATGACTCCATCTAGAAATGCAGATTTATGTATGCAATTAGACTGAGAATGTGAAGGAGATAACTGGAGTGAATAGACAGTTGTGTGGTCAAGCAAACATGATGGCAGGGAAGCTTGCAAAGGTCTTGGAACACAAGAGTGTGAAAAGGCTTAAAGCTTGTTTCCCGCTCTGTGATCCTGCCATTGCATGCTGGTGTTTAAAGCTGTGTTTAACCCACGTGGACAACTTGTGCGTGTAGGAGTATACAGGCCTACCAGAACTGATAACTGGTATAGCTGTTGCTGTAGCTCAGTGTTAAACCTTTGGCATCAGCTTTAATAGAGTAAGTTCCAAATTTGCATTTTGCTCTCAGCTCTCTCTATATACTTTGCGTACACATGTATCTTGTTACTAATATACAGATCGAGAGTATTTTGTCAGATGTGTTTCTCCACTTGACATAGAGATCTTTAAAGGAAATAATGTTCAGAAACATGTACTTAGCCTAGAGAACTGGGAACTTCAGAAACTCAGACTGGTGATTAGTTAAACTGGCTGGAGCAATGCAACTTGTTTTATTTGCATAAAGATGTTACTGGGACTGGGTACATTTTTACCTCTTTGGTTTTTTTGTTCTACAGGCAGGAATTTACTGGGTTAACCTAATAGATCACTTTTGTGCTGGATGGGGAATCCTTATTGCAGCTGTCCTGGAGATAATAGGCATAATCTACATTTACGGTAAATTATTAGCCTTGAAAATCCATGATTTGACTATGCAATCCGAGGCAGAGTGTATATTAAACATTAATTACCGCAGTAAAGCATTTATAACTTAACTGGCTGAAAAGCTTTAATGGTTACCACCAAACCGGAGAAAGTGCCCTTGACAGTTGCCTTTCTTCTATCCCTTGTGAGGCACCACACCTGCAAGGGAGGCACCTGCTTTACAGTGCACCCTACGCTGGTCTTTCAACAGGAGGAAACAGGTTCATTGAAGACATTGAAATGATGATTGGAAAGAAGAGCCGTTTGTTCTGGCTGTGGTGGAGAATGTGCTGGTTTTTCATTACTCCTGTGCTGTTAATGGTGAGTGCAGATGACTGGATTGTGTTAGTGTGACAGAACCTATTACTTTGATATTGAAGAGGTTTCCATGTGAAGATTCAGGGCTGAATGCCCAGGCCGTATGTATAAAGAGCAGGTATGGCTGTGCCAGTGAAGCAAACTACGTGCTATCTGTGCTTTCCGATATATACCACTCCTCCTTGGGTCCTCTCCAAGAGAGGCTGGACCTTCAGATCACTTGCTAGCGAGCTGGGTCTGCCCTCTGAGGAGACACACAGAGCAACCAGATTGTCCATCTTAGCAGCTGGATTATCTTCATTTCCGACTGAGAAAATGTTTTGAAAACCTAGATTTTTCCCCTTTGAGGGGAGTCCCATTTTCAGGACAGATCCCTGGCTTGGGTTTGCTCTTTGGGTGTCCAGCTGTTGCCCTGTCTAACTGAGACCTTTTTATGTCCTGTTATGTGTGTCTCAGTTTTTTGTTACTCCAGCACTTCTAATTGTGAGTGGTGATGGTTGATTTCTGTTACTATGAGAGAATCCATTAACATCCCAAATCCAGGAGCAGTACCAAGTCACTCTGGCCAGCACATTGCCTTTAATCTGCCCGGACTACAGTTTAGAAAATGCTGCCCCTAAAACATCTTATTTCTGCAGCAATATTTGCCAACAGTTGATCTCAGATTCTTTCCCATCTGCCTGTAAATAGCGGAACATGGGAAGATATAAAACATCGAGAGAAAGTTACTGGGCTCATCCAGCAACTTGCATGTTCTCCAACATGAGATTTCAACAGAACCTGGAGATCACGTTCTCTTTAAGCAGAGACGTACCTAAAGTGTTAGGGTGTGTATCAGTGTTGTCTTTCAGCCCTGTCCTTCAGTCT
>NW_010972794.1:36048-36350 GCF_000737465.1 Haliaeetus leucocephalus
TTTTTTTTAAACCAACTTGGAAATACACTGCAAGTTCAAGTTAGCTGGACAACTGCTTTTCTCTCTTAATCTCCTTGCCATTTTTTATAGGCAATTTTGGTCTGGTCTTTGGTCACGTTTTCACCTCCCACTTACGGCTCGGTGTTATATCCAGCCTGGGGACCCGCCGTTGGCTGGTGCATGATCATCTTCTGTGTCATCTGGATTCCCATTGCCGCTATTCTAAAAATAGTTAAAGCTGAAGGAAACCTTTGTCAGGTAAGGGTGCAAAAAAGGTGTCATAGCCTCAAGTCTTGCTTTCC
>NW_010972795.1:0-11849 GCF_000737465.1 Haliaeetus leucocephalus
GGTAACTGGATAATCTGAATTTCTGCCTCCTGGAGAATGTGAGTTTGAAGGTAGAGCCCAGGGAGATGAGGACCAGTCTCCTGTGGAAAGGCGGGGTGCTGTGGCCCCCTCCAACCCTAGCACTCCCTGGGTTCTGATCCTTGTGTCTCCCCAGGGAGCACGTCCTGTGGGTAGCTGGTGTGCAGCTCAGGAGAGCTTGAAAACTATGCACCCTGGGGTGGGAATAATGAAACCTGGTGTTGGATATAAGGGTAATGGGGTTTAAATATGTGTTTTTCTTCCTGAGGTTCCAAGGGAGGTGTTCTACTTAATTAATAAGCTCATGGGATCCAGATCGCCTGTAATGTTTTCATTTTTGGAGGTGGCATGATTTTGATTCAAGCATGGATATAAGAAAAGAGTTGTGTTGTTGTATTTGGATATGTAGGAAATGTCAATGTGGCATAATGTAATGTGGTGTAGGGATTTCAGAAATAGCTTGGCTTGCTGAAGCAATCTTGCTGCCTTCATTTGGTACTCCACATAGGCTGATTTACATTTGCCCTTAGACAGTGAGGGATTTCAAGAGTAATGTTGAAAACTGAAATACCTGAAAGAAGCATAAGTGATAGGATCAATCTTAGATCCTCCAATGTGGTAGCCAAACGTCTCAAAAGCAGATGATGCATTGTTAAACAGATTCAGATATTTCAGGAAATGCAAAATAACAAGGACATAGAGAAAGCCATTATCAAAGCAAATATAAGTCAGTAAGATGGGTGTCATAGATAATTAGAGGTCTCTGCATTTGAGTTGGAGGTTTTCCTACCCACTGAAATCTAAATAAATGGCTGAAACCTGTTTCCTATTAAAACAACAGCAAAACTTCTCTTGGCAGCAGTGGTAAAAGATTGGTTACAAAAGGAAATAAGCTGATTTGGCTAGGCAGGGAAAGATAGACTTGGATACTGTATTCACAGGAACATCAATCTCAGTTAATTAATAAAGCAAATATTTGGATGAGGGAATAACAGAAACAGAAATTTGGATGGGGCCAAAACCAGAAGCCCCCTAGAGGAGAGAACTATTATCTGTGATGATGGATAGTCTTTTTAAAAAAAAACCCCAAACATTCAGGGCTCTGAAATGAAAAAGAGAAAGAAAAGATCATTCAATGTGAAAATTGAGGACCAAGACAAAAGAAGGAAAATTAACTTGGAATTTAAACTTCAGAGCCTAAAAGGCTTTTCTATCTCTCTTTAAACTAATATTATAGAAAAACACTGTAGACAGTATTACAGCAATTGTATACCTACCACCAATCTGAAAACCACACCAACAGCAAGGCATCAAGAATCCTTATCATAAAATAAAGAGGATAAACACTTTCCCTTTATTGCTTTGTTGTTCCAAAGGGCTATGAAGACACACACTATTAGATAAAATTACATTTACTACTACTCCTCAATCTGTATTAGTCCAAAGTCACATGTAGTACCTCCTTCCATGAAGTGAAGGGAAAAGAGAATTCCAATATGTGTCTTTCTGAAATGCCATTGAGAAAATTGCTAAAAAAAGCCTATTCCTTCCAAAATTTTGTATGCCTTCTTTGTCATGGCAAGCAGTTTCTTCTTTGTCTGAGACCACGTTGCCAACCAGTGTTGGCTTCTAATACCAAATGTTGTTCTACGGCATCACAGGAAGTCTGTTAAAGTTTCAGGAATGTTTTTCTCTTAGAGAAACTATTGAAACCTTAGGAAGCTTCATGACAATCAGATAAATATATTGGGAATTCACAGTGATGTAACTAATCATAGTACAGGACCTTTTTGGCAACGGGCATTTTTGAAGATGTCAGATATGGGCTTTGGGTTGTATGCTTGGAAACAGAAGACTTTTTTCCCCTTCCCAAGTGGAAGTATGACAGCTCTTCTGGTTGCAGAGGGGTGGAGGAATCCACAGTCAAGAATCACTTGCTTCACAAGTGCTAGCACTGATTTTGGCATTTAGCATATAAAGTATTTTTGAAGGAAAAAAGAGCCAGTGAAGGCTAGGTTCTGTCCTCTCCCGTCATGGTCAATAGTACTTTACTTACCAACTTTTCAAAGCAAAACTCATTTCATTATTAGTTCATTGCTAGAAAAAGAAGACTAAATTACCCTGTTCTTGCCTAACATGAAATATGTACATTAAAAAAAAAGAATAAAAAAGATCAAGTGTTATCATATTGCTAACATTTCTAATTTGTATTTTTTTCATGTGCATCTTGTTTTTTGTTTAGGAAACTTCAAGAATTTCATGGACAGTTATTAATACAATCCTTATGAGGTAGCAAAATGTTATATTTTGCTTTTAGATAGCAAACTGGGACACAGGGAATGAAAGTAACTATTCCAAATGCTAACTGGCAGTCATCGACAGCTTTGGAGTAAAGGTTTTAATAATCCTGCCTCCTCAACAATCATTAAAATAATTGTCTTTCTATACAGCTAGTATTCAGTTGAACAGACACTTGCTGGGTGGCTATGATCATATCTAGTACGTAAATGACAAATAAATGAGTTGTCATTTTTAGTCTAGGAGACTGCAAAGTTAAGCTACAACAGATAGCTAAACAGCCAATGCAATTATATCTGTTGCATAATCTGAGAAAAGCCTCTGCATTTAGTTTCTCTCTGAGTGTTGGTGTCTCTGTTTTATGCTTTACATGCGAGGTACTCAGTTCCTGATGAGATCCTGTGGCAGGCATTTGAAATTCCCAGAACCATTTCCGATCTACCTAGAGGAATCCCATTTTGGGGTCATGAATATAGGCTCTCTCTGAAGAGCAGCCTTGGTGTGGTTGCTTAGGAACCAGACAAAGGGATTCAAGGGAGAAAGAAGGTGTAATGGTAATGAATGAAAATATAATCTGCGGCAACATCTGACTCACATGGGTAACTGGAAGAGGCTTTGTGACTGTATAGTTGATAAAATTATATTTTCATTTCCGTCAATTCATTCTTGTCAGATGAGTCTTAACTCCCTTAATTATCATTTAGCTGTAAATTATGCCTCTGTTCTCAAAATCTGGTCAGAGTTGTATGTACTATCTGAGGGAACCAGAAATTAAGAAATTATTCCTGAAGAAAAACTCTTCTAACAAGCTAATGAGAATTGAAGCTTTATTTGTAACTTTGTTTGTAGAGCAGCACTTGGGCAACATTTGTCTTGAGATCTCTGATTCCAGTCAGAAATGGTAGATTAAGGCCAATGATGATCTCAGAATCACATAAATAAACTTCTGGCTTAATTGCTGCTCCAAGCCATCCATGGCTGGAGGATGCTTGTGATTCACCTCTTGGTTGCCTCCTCAATGAGTTAACAAGCACCAGCTGTGTGGCAAACATCAGCATATGGTGATACAATAGCATAAGCTGAAGATACCTCAGACCTTTAGATCTACATACAAATAGGCTGGTGGCACGATGCGCTGTCAACTGGGTATATAACAGATGTAACCTACTCAGCCCAGGACAAAAGGTGGGTGCTGGCGGGCTGCTGAGCTGCCATCTGCCTGCACACCCTGGCTGCACCGCCAGTGTGCCTGCTTACCCCCTAAAACCAGTACTCCAGGCATTGTGCTTACTTTGGAGACATCCTTCTTACAGTGAACCTATGCAAGGCCAAAAAGTGACATAAAATGCTGTTATGGGTTTTTGTGGTGCGGGTTTTTTTGGTAGCGGGGGGAGGGGGGGCGGTGTGGGGCGCAGGGGTGGCTCCTGTGTGAAGCTGCCAGAAGCTTCCCTGACTCCAAGTCGGACCTGCCTCTGGCCCAGGCCAAGCCCATCAGTGATGGTGGTAGCGCCTCTGGGAGAACAGATTTAAGAAGAGGAATCTGCAGTGAGTAGGGGGATTGGAATGTGAGAGGAACCCCTCTGCAGACACCGAGGTCAGTGAGGAGGAAGGAGGGGGAGGAGGGGCGGCACAGGAGGAGGAGATGCCCCTGCAGCCTGTGGTGAGACGGCAGGCTGTCCCCCTGCAGCCCATGGAGGTGAGCAGGGGAGTGGAGGCCCCTGAAGATGGCCGTGACTCCATGGGAAAGCCGGCACTGGAGCAGTTTGTGACTGAAGACTGGCCCGCGGAAAGGACTCATGCCAGGGAAGTTTGTGAGGAACTGCAGCCCAGGGAAAGGACTTATGTTGGAGAAGTTCACGGAGGACTGTCTCCTGTGGGAGGGACCCCACAGTGGAGCAGGGGATGAGTGAGGAGCCCTCCCTCTGAGGAGGAAGGAGCAGCAGAGACAACGTTTGATTAACTGACCCCAACCTCCATTCCCTGTCCACCTGTGCTGCTGGGGGGAGGAGGTGGAGAGAACTGGGAGTGGAGTTGAGCCAGGAAGGAGAGAGGGGTGGTGGGGGAAGGTGTTCTAAGGTTTTGGTTTTACTTCCTTATATCCTTGTTTTGTTTTGTTTTGTAGTAAATTAAATTGATTTTGTTTCTCTTCCAAGTTGAGCCTGTCTTTCACCTGTGTCCGTAAGTGGTGAGTGATCCCTCCTAGTCCTTATCTTGACCCAGGAGCTTTTCTTTATATTTTCTCCTCATCCCACCGTGGCCGGGGAGCGGGGGGGAGTGAGAGAGCAGCTGTGTGGTGCTTTGTTACCGGCTGGGCTTAAACCATGACAAGTGCATAACTACAACTGCCACTGAGTACAGTGGCACCCAGGAATGCACCCAGCATTCAGTGTTTCCAGTGGCACTGTCAGGACACTGCTCTTCACCCTGCAAAAATAACTTGTTTTCGAAGCTAACTTTTTCTCTGATTCTTATGTACGACAAAACCACACGCTTCTACTAGTGTAAGGTCAGCACGCTTCAACTACTCCATGTTGAATACCCCTTTATATCCACAGAGCCGTGTAAAAGATTTTAGCGTGTATTGCTATGTCTACCCAAGCAAAGATACTAAAGCAGATTGTGAAATCCTTGTGGAGGTGTTGTGCAGTAAAAGAAAGCAGTCATTCCTGCTCCTAGACCCGGACCCAACTCGCTTTCCCCTCACCAGAAACCTCTGCTCTGTGAGCCACTGTGCAGTTCAGATTTCTTCTTTTTTTTTCCAAATGTGGAAGGGTTTTGAGAACAGAAGTTTGTTTCCTCACAGTAAGTGTGACACTGCCCATATCACAGAATCACAGAGTGGCTGAGATTGGAAGGGTTCTGTGGAGATCATCTGATCCAAACCCCTGCTCAAGCAGGGCCACCTACAGCAGGTTACCCAGGACCACGTCGAGAAGGTTTCTGAGTATCTCCAAGGATGGAGACTCCACAACCTCTCTGGGCAATCTGGGGCAGTGCTCGGTCACCCTCATAGTGAAAAACTTTCCTGATGTTCAGAGGGAGCCTCCTGTGTTTCAGGTTGTACCTATTGCCTCTGGTCCTGTCACTGGGCACCACTGAAAAGAGCCTTGTTCTGTCCTCTTTGCACCCTCCCTTCAGGTGTTTATATATTGATGAGATTCCCCTTGAGCCTTCTCTTCTCCAGGCTTAGCAGCCCCAGGTGTCTCAGCCTCTTCTCATATGTCAGATGCTCCAGTTGCTTAATCACCTTTGCTGGATTCTCTCCAGATGTCCATATCTCTCTTGTACTGGGGAGTCCAGAACTGGACCCAGTACTCCATATAACATATTGTAACATACATTACCATCATACTGGTAACAAGGAACAGGTTATTTACATGATTGTAAATAATTTAATAAATTCATTAAAATATGGATGATTGCATTATATGTTCATTCATATGTATTATTATTCATTAGTAAGACTGGTAAAAGGATCTGGAAGGTAACAAATACACACAGAACCTCAATCCAGGTGGGTGATGACATGAGTTTTTATTACTAGCTTTAAGCAATGAGAGTTTCATCGTGTTGTCACAGGTTATGTGGCAAAATATAAATTGTATTTTCATGAATTAAAAAAATAAGAAAAATGGGTAATAATAGGGTAATAATAAAAGCAATGCCCCTATTCACACAGGACTGTGTGTTGTCACTCTGAGAATCACTGCTAGAGGGTTTAACAGCACTAAGACCTGAGCCTAAAGACACAAGCATCCAAAAAGTGCAGAAAGTTGTCACTCTCTTGATTCTTATGTATGTATCTGGCCTTCTCTTGTCAGCGGGAGGCCAGATTTACATATTTATCATCCAAGTGAATTGTGAGCTGAGTTTATGTTTTTACCATTAAGTGCTGGGTTTTTTTTTTCACTTTCCACTTATAATTTCCTTCTTTAGTCTGTCAGGCAGACGAGGCAGAAGGTACTGCCAGGAGTATGATGGTGACCTAGCTCTTGTCAGCTGGACATACAGGTGATCATCTGCTTGGTCAGCTCTAAAGAGCAGAGCACTGATAAGCAGTCTCAAGTATTTGAGGTGACCATTTGGACCTTATCAAGGAAAAAACTGATTGTCTAATTGAAACCAGAACCCAAATGACTGAGTGGAGAATTTCCTTACTCCCCTGAGCTCTGTGCACATTTGGAGGAGAACTGGGTGTTAATACCATGGATGTAAACCCCAAAACTCCTTTCACATCAGCCAACACTCTGCAAGACATTTTTGCAATGAGTGTACTAGGGCCTAAAGTCAAAAGAAAAATAGACCAAAACGGTATCTTGTTTGATTCGGCTGTGTTTAAAACATAGGTTACAGACCTTAAAATAGTGAGGTCTCAGCAAGCTTCACATTAAAGGGTTGAAAATCTTTTCAGGATAGAGTGGGTATGAGTTTCAAATTAAAATAAAAGAAAATTATGATATAGTGATGTCTCCTTAACTTAGTCTTCCCTTTTCCAGAGGTTGTTTTTCATGCCAACACCATTGTCTTAGCAAACCTTCAGAAGCAGACAAGGAAACACAATTGATTTGGTGAACAGCTCTCTGCTGGTAATTCTCTTTAATTCTCTCTTGTGCTTTAATTGTGCCACTTCTTTCTATGGTTCAGGTCTGAACATGATTTTCACTATAATTTGTTGCTTGCTGTTTTGACATCGAGATGCAGGTACTGTGTTAACTTCTGATTTTTCATTTCAAATTTTGACAAAAATGCCTACAGGTGATGCCTGGCCATTTGATTTGAGAGGAAAGAGGGAAGGAACAACTCTTCCATGTGCATTTATCAAGTGTGAAGGACTTGCAGGCAGGGTCAGAGTGGGGAGGAATGAGAATATGTGGTGTGGGAAGGAAAAAGGACTGCTGTGACAAGGAGCTGGAGGAGGGCCTAGGGAATTGGAGATTTTCGTCCTGCTGCTGTGAGGGACCAGTGTGGATGTAAGGATTGCTGCTGCAGGAGGGAGGGAGGGGGGGCAGGAGGGGAGCAGAGTTCCTCTGGTCAGGGGAGGGCTGATCCACTTAGGACAGGGCAGCTGAACTGCTCCTCGGAGGTTAGCACATCAGGCAGTTTGCCCCGTTGACATAGCTCGAGAGGTGACAACACATGGTCTGATAAAGAATTACCTTCTGTAAACCTGAGCTGACCACTCTTAATGCATTTCACTTTTTAAAACTGTTTAATAGTTCTCATGTAATTTCTTCCATTATTTTATCTGGGATCCACTGTGAGACTAATAATCTTACAGTAATTTTCACAGTCCCTCTCACATTTTAAGAGCATGGTGCAGTAGCAGCTTTCTTCCAGTCTACCACAGTGCCTGCCATGATCCAGGACCTGCTGAAATCAAATTCCAATGCTTCAGAGCCAGCTCTAGTAACATTTCTAGAAACAAGATGTATGGACGTGATAATTTCAAAATGTCTAACTGAAATTTAACATTTTCCCTTGTTACTGCTGTAATGGAGACCAATTCACAATTTGTATCATCTGGCTTTTTTTCACGAAATGTTCAACACAAGTATTTATAGGAAAATTTGAATTTTCCACACTATTGTTGACGGTAGTTCACTTCCATTTAGTACAGGGAAAATTTCCTTGAAAAGACTTGTCATTACCCTTAACACTCCAAGCAACAGATTTCTCTTTCAGAATTTTTTATTGCTTATTAATTTCCTACAGTTTATAACTTCTGATTAATATCCATTATCAGCTTTTCCTTTCATATACATGTGTATATTTAAAACAAGAGCATCAGTAGAACGATTGGTAATAGTAGTTAAAGAAAATGTGTGGAGGAATGAATATGAAAACATTTTGTACATCCTGGTTGACTATTACCTAGTTCAATGCATTGAGCTACCGGATTTTATAAACTAACCCCCCCCCCCCCCCCCCCTTTTTCCCTTTCCTGGAAATTGTGCCACTCCTCAGTAGTAGGTTTTTTTTCCATGAAAAGTTCCATTTTTGGCTGATTGAAATTTTCAAGTAAAATAATATTTCAGACAAAATTTCCTAACAAGTTCCAATACTAGCAGTCTGGTAGCGGAATGGGGGAAAACACCCAGCTTCTCCCTTCTTTCCTTTATACACTTATTAGAAAATGGCTGTTTCTCTGTAGTCCATTCACCAAACACCCCTCATCTTATGTCATTGGGACAGAACAGGTCTAGATGCAGTAGGGATGCAAAAAAGTACCATTTGCCTGATTCAGTCAGATCTATTTTGTTGTTTCTTGACAGCTATCCCAATATAAAGCCATCACCCTGTCTCTCAAAGCCCACACTCACTGTCCTTTTTCCCCTCTGTGGACAGGATACTTTCCCTCTAGTCCAGCTCTCCTTGCCTCTCCCTGGTCAGTATTTATTTGGAGCCTTCTTAATGTTGTACTCCTGTTTCTGTTTTCAGCTGCTGGTTTTACTTACTAACCAATCTCCTTTCCTTATTTTAGTTCCCTTTTTTCTGCAACTTTCAGGTGCCCAAATTCTTCAATTCTGGTTTCTCTCTCTTGCCTGGAAGCTTTATGTATTTTTATTCTTTTCTAGGCTTTTATAAATATATCTTTCTCTCTCATAGACTTTTCCTTTTTGGTAAGATATACTTCCTTCAGATTCACCTCCAGTTTCCCTATCCAGACTATAGGGCAAACTACAGTTTGAATCTGTATTACCTGCATGTCTCTGCCTTTTTCAGAATGAAGTTTTGTTTTATTCAGTCAAATGTATTTATTCACACAATTGTAAATGTATTAATATATTTTTTTATTCACTCAAAGATACATTTCACACATAACAAAATTATAAAAGAGGTTGTGTATTCATACCTTTCCTAACTCTTGGTCTTTGTTTGCAAGTTTTGGTCCACTCCCATCAGCCATGTTTGCTTTCCTTTCTGGGCTTGCAAACAAAGCTACTAGCTACTGTAGCTTCTGTGTCTTCAACTCCCTTCTGAATTTGTTTTTGTCTTCAGCTGCTGACAATCAGTTCCTCTCACTTCCTTTTCTGAGGCTCCTGTGTTCATTAATATTTAGTATTGCCTTTGATCCTAGGGTCTCCTGTCAGTTTGAATAAAGCCAGGCAAAAAAAAAATCCATCAATGAATCCTCCCGCACTGTGTTCCCTTATGGAGACCTGACTCTATTGTATTTCCTTTCTTTTAACTGCATTGTTTCATTTAATTCTGAGAAGCAAACTGGGATAATTTCAAACACATAAAGTGAGGAACACCGGAAAGTCATAAAATAGAATTGTATCTTCATTTCAAAAGCCAGGCAATTGTAGAAAAGATCTGTGCATTGCTGTAAAACAGCTTTAAGTAAAAACAAAACTAATAAACTAAAATGCAATTATTCATGACATTTAATTTCTTGTTTTGTTCTGTATGTCATTTTACTATTCATGCAGATAAACTTATTCATCTATGCAAGGACACTTAATGACACCCAAACAGATGTTTCATCTTTTGCTATAAAACATAACAATTTCAGTTAGTAATATGTTAAAGTGGAGACAAATCCATAAACATGAATTCTCCAATTTGCAGAGCTTAGGATTTTGCATAGGGCTTAAGGCAGCATGTACAATCCAATTGACTTCAATGAGGCCCTAAACAGCCATGAAACCCCATGTTGCATCCTTTGACAAGACCCAGGTCTTAAGAAATAACATCACTAAGTGTCAGATACACATATTTTTTTTCTTTTTCTGGTGTGCGATCAATGTATTTTGTACAAAATATGTTTAAATACATGGATTTTCTTTGAGAACTTTGTCTTAATTCTGTATCCTGCCAGGAGATAAAATTTTATAGCATTATTTGTCACATTTTGTGTTTACTACAAACAATTTAAGATTAAAGGAATATTTATTTTAAGTACTGAAGCGATGAATTAGATGTTGCATGTTTCATCTATACTTGTCATGACGCTATAGAGCTTGTTAGCAGTCTAGGATAGACAATGATTTAATGCTAGGTTCACATTCGGTTTTCTATTTCAGGCTTAGGATTTACAATTATCTTGTTACCATATTTCACAAGGGCAGAACATTGACTCCTTACAAAAAAAAAAAAAAAATCCACTTAATGACTTAATAAGTATCTGTGTATGAAGCAATGATCATTTGTAAAGGAAAAGCTTTTTTCATCACATTGTCCTACTCAGATGTCTTCCTTATAAAACACACAGCAAGTTCATTACCTGAACAAATAGCTGAGTCAAGAGATGTGAATTTGGTCCATAAAGTGTATGCTTATGATATACAAACTTTATGTGACTTCAAGTAAAATTTTCTGACTTATTTTAGTGATTAGTTACCCTGCTTATGCACTGTAGGGAAGTTACAAACCTTACATGTTTGCTGTTATTTCTGTAAAGTACTTTGTTTTTCTCGACTGTAATGTGTACAGAGAAGATAGTTAAGTACTATCATTTTTGTTTGCACTTGCAAGTCAGTTTAGTTATTCTATTCTCATACATTTTATAACACAGATGAGAACATGCAAATCATTCTGCTGCAAATTAAAACCACATATTTCTACGGCTGTAGATTCATAGCTCAACCACTGCTAGCCAGCATTATAATTTTAGCAATTACCATCCATAAAACCAAAGTATCCCAACACTGAGCAGCAAAACTCCTCCAAACATCCCAAGTTACCGCTGGATCTCAGTGGTTCTTGCAGTGCTTCTCTCTGAATATTCACTTAAATTTAAAAAAAAAAAATTTCTCTAGTAGGACAAAACCCTGACAGCTACCAGAGTTTACTCTGGATATGTGAATTTCATGACGATATGTATAATTGATATATGAACACAGGAATGGTGGCTGAAAGGGGAAGAAGCATTACCAGGCATTCATGGAGAGCAAGTTTTAGATTTTCACCAAAACAACTCTCCTGAGTTGTGTGAGTGCTGCAGTAGTACGAGCTCATGAAGGAAGGAGGAAGCAGGAGGAGTGATTAGGAGATTCACTCAGGAGGTGTCACTTGAATCTGGGAAGGATGCTAGCTGTAGAAAGGGCGGTCCACTAAGGTGCCATTTGTACCAGACATGTACAGCTGAGATTGACAGCAGTCTGTCAGGCCCCAGTTTCCTCAATTCACCTCTGATCCTAGTTTTCAGCAACATAGATGACCACAGGAAGAAACACACAGGGTAAGAATCATGTCTCTGGTGGAAAACAAGGATGTGGGGCTAATAGCAGGAATAGGAACAGGGAACTGCAACTACAAAATGTCTGCATCCAGCATGGCCTTCTTTAACCCAAAGCAGGCAGCAATCCCATCATCTTTGTGTGTGACTGGGCCAAAACCAGAGGCTTGCCCAGACTGGATGTTAAATAACTCAGCAGGGAGAAAAGCAAGGTGTGAGACATGAGGAATGAACACTGAAGGAGGACCTGTGGGCCTTATACTAATGTCTGTCTGTGCTGTAATTCACAAGTGTGTTGAAACCTCAAGCAATTCACCCTTCACTTGTATTCTGTTTTCCACCTGTATTCATA
>NW_010972795.1:13948-21136 GCF_000737465.1 Haliaeetus leucocephalus
TGAAACCCCATGTTGCATCCTTTGACAAGACCCAGGTCTTAAGAAATAACATCACTAAGTGTCAGATACACATATTTTTTTTCTTTTTCTGGTGTGCGATCAATGTATTTTGTACAAAATATGTTTAAATACATGGATTTTCTTTGAGAACTTTGTCTTAATTCTGTATCTTGCCAGGAGATAAAATTTTATAGCATTGTTTGTCACATTTTGTGTTTACTACAAACAATTTAAGATTAAAGGAATATTTATTTTAAGTACTGAAGCGATGAATTAGATGTTGCATGTTTCATCTATACTTGTCATGACGCTATAGAGCTTGTTAGCAGTCTAGGATAGACAATGATTTAATGCTAGGTTCACATTCGGTTTTCTATTTCAGGCTTAGGATTTACAATTATCTTGTTACTGTATTTCAAAACGGCAAAACATTAACCCCTTAAAAAAAAAAAAAAAAAAATCCACCTAATGACTTAATAAGTATCTGTGTATGAAGCAATGATCATTTGTAAAGGAAAAGCTTTTTTCATCACATTGTCCTACTCAGATGTCTTCCTTATAAAGCACACAGCAAGTTCATTACCTGAACAAATAGCTGAGTCAAGAGATGTGAATTTGGTCCATTAATTGTATGCTTATGATATACAAACTTTATGTGACTTCAAGTAAAATTTTCTGACTTATTTTGGTGATTAGTTACCCTGCCTGTGCACTGTAGGGAAGTTACAAACCTTACATGTTTGCTGTTACTTTTGTAAAGTACTTTGTTTTTCTCGACTGTAATGTGTACAGAGAAGATAGTTAAGTACTATCATTTTTGTTTGCACTTGCAAGTCAGTTTAGTTATTCTATTCTCATACATTTTATAACACAGATGAGAACATGCAAATCATTCTGCTGCAAATTAAAACCACATATTTCTACGGCTGTAGATTCATAGCTCAACCACTGCTAGCCAGCATTATAATTTTAGCAATTACCATCCATAAAACCAAAGTATCCCAACACTGAGCAGCAAAACTCCTCCAAACATCCCAAGTTACCGCTGGATCTCAGTGGTTCTTGCAGTGCTTCTCTCTGAATATTCACTTAAATTTAAAAAAAAATTCTCTAGTAGGACAAAACCCTGACAGCTACCAGAGTTTACTCTGGTTATGTGAATTTCATGACGATATGTATAATTGATATATGAACACAGGAATGGTGGCTGAAAGGGGAAGAAGCATTACCAGACCTTCATGGAAAGCAAGTTTTAGATTTTCACCAACTCTCCTGAGTTGTGTGAGTGTTGAAGTAGCATGAGCTCATGAAGGAAGGAGGAAGCAGGAGGAGTGATTAGGAGATTCACTCAGGAGGTGTCACTTGAATCTGGGAAGGATGCTAGCTGTAGAAAGGGCGGTCCACTAAGGTGCCATTTGTACCAGACATGTACAGCTGAGATTGACAGCAGTCTGTCAGGCCCCAGTTTCCTCAATTCACCTCTGATCCTAGTTTTCAGCAACATAGATGACCACAGGAAGAAACACACAGGGTAAGAATCATGTCTCTGGTGGAAAACAAGGATGTGGGGCTAATAGCAGGAATAGGAACAGGGAACTGCAACTACAAAATGTCTGCATCCAGCATGGCCTTCTTTAACCCAAAGCAGGCAGCAATCCCATCATCTTTGTGTGTGACTGGGCCAAAACCAGAGGCTTGCCCAGACTGGATGTTAAATAACTCAGCAGGGAGAAAAGCAAGGTGTGAGACATGAGGAATGAACACTGAAGGAGGACCTGTGGGCCTTATACTAATGTCTGTCTGTGCTGTAATTCACAAGTGTGTTGAAACCTCAAGCAATTCACCCTTCACTTGTATTCTGTTTTCCACCTGTATTCATACATCTTATAATTTGCTGCAATATGTCCTGGTGCCATATCAGACAAGGAGATGAAAGGATGATTTATTAAGCACAGGATAATTATGAAGTTCTCGATGTAATCAGTTGCTCTAAATTGGTAATATCTGCATTTTTTTTACTAGGAGATAATGATAGGGTTTTTTCTTTACTGGCCCTTTTTCAATTAAATTTATATGAAGCATGCTTCAGGCTTTTTGCTTCTCACACATCTTACATCTTTCATGATACACTTTGGGGGAGAGAGAATAACATTATGTAAGTTCTGGTGCCCTCTTTTTATATTGCAAAAGCTATACCGGTTCCCCTTTGACACTCAAAATTAGCACAACAAGGAGAATAGCATGGGTAGAAAATGTCAGAGTGTGGACCACAGTTACAGTGGAAAGGTCAGCAAAGCATGGCTTTTGGTTACAATTGCCAATAAATTCCCTTTTTTTTTTAAATGAAACTTCCTTTCTGAGAACCTCTTTATCTGTCCAGATGCTTGCACTTTTTGCATAGTAAATATGAAAACCTATACCTAAACGTGAAAGAGGCTGGGGTTTCTTTCTTCCTGTAATGTTGCCAGCAAAATCACCAATTTGATTTTGTCCTTAAAGTCTATTGTCTCTATTTGCTCCATATTATTAAGATAGATTACCAATTAGAGCATCTGAAAAAAACCCAACTCTTTAAATATAATTATAGTTCAAATACCTTTTATCATTTATCACAGAAATAAGGGTAAAGTGGTCAGATGTCAATACATATCAATAGGTTCAAATGTTTATAACAGATTTAAGCATTGAAATGCACTTTTAAAAGATGAAATACTTGAAAATGAAAAAAAAAGGAAAAATACTTGCAATACTTAAAAATTAAATACACTTTTAACTTTAATGCATTTTTCAGTTTTCCTGATCAGCAATGATGACACCTCTAGTACAAAATCTAATGTAATTAATATTTTACTGTTGGAGGAACAGGGCCAGACCCTGCCCAGGGCCAGACTCTGCCTAAATTTTTTGAAGAGGTATGAAATATAAATGTGATATTTTTATGACCCATGATAAGGCTGTGTGATACACACTGGAAAGAGTAAGCTCCCTCAATGGCTACTGGAAGTGGCACTTATCTGCAAACACACATATGTATGTGAGGAAGAGAAAGCAACAGAGAAAGAAGGGATACTTTCAGCCCCTACTTTCACGTCTGGGCTGTTCACCTCCCCTCTTTTCGCTGAAGGAAGCCCCAGGCAGGTATTGGTCTTAGCTTCCCTTTTTCCCTTTGCCTGAGGAAAGGACAGGAGCTGTGATCCCACCTAGGGCTCATTCTAGATAAACTCAAAAGGGTTTGTTAGACTGTGCAGGGTGAGGTGGTCACAACCCTCTGCCCTCTGCAAGCTCCTCACACAGCCCTGCCAGGGAAGGGGCATCCCCTGAGGAATGAGGGTTACTTTTGGGTTGCAGAGGGGAAAGAGAATGATTTGGTAAAGCTGCAGGAAAAGAAGAGGAGCATGGTGATTTTTGTCCCCATTTCATTTTTTACTCTGGTTATATATGACATGTTTGCAGGTAACCTCGCCCTGTTTAGGCTGTGACGAAAAGAGCAGTAATCATAGTTCTCGAAGGGAGGTCTTGGGCTCATAGGGGCTTTTCCATGTCATGGGAACATAATTTTTGATTATGTTTTTATCTCTAACACACTCTTTAGGATCTTATACTGACAGGTAACCATTGTTTTACTAAATTAAGGGTACTGGGAAATGAGGGAATCTTCTGGAAAGTCTACACAGGACCTTCAAAAGCAGATGATTGAGTGTACTTAAAGTAAACATACGGAAGTAAATAGGTGAAATAGTACAGCTATTGTGAAAAATCCAAATATGGTGTTTTGATTCAAACATCAGTAAAATGTGGACTAACTTTAATTTTAGCAATTTTGGGGATGAGCTTCAAAGGGAGCATGGCTACAATAACAGAAGAACCATCCCACTCTTTTTTCTATTGAATTTAGTGAAAATGTGTTTGATTCATCCCCCTCTGCTAACAAACCCGTTCCTGTCAAATATAAAATATGAATACTGGCCTTGGGTCAAATATGACTAACTCATATTTACAATATTGTATAACTGGAGATGTACTTAATATTCTGAATGTCCTCAGCTGCTCAAGTAAAAATTGCACCAAGTCTGGATTAGTGGAAGGAAGGCTCCTGAAGTGTCCTCAGTAATGGTAGCAAAAGTTAACAAGCTTTATTTTTGCTACTTATGATTGTGCATTAAAAATGTAGAAGCACATAAGTTACTTTCTTGAAGGTCAAATCCTCTTGATTTTTGGATTTAAGTAATTTAGTAAAGAGTAATGAATTTAAAAATTTAATTGGGAAGGGATAGATTTCTAATAGTGTCCTAATTAAAATCTTTTAATCTGAAAAATAAAATTCTTGTTCTGTCACAAATTTATCTTGAAATAGTAATGTGTGGCCTAGTTGTAAAATGTTTGCTTTAACAGTGGATCATCTGGCAAAGAAAGAAAACTATGTCAGAGTCACTTTTTAAATGTGTATAATATTTCTTTGGCCATTTTAAACAATGGTATAATTGAGACTAAATTCTGATTTTGTTTTAAACAGCTCGAAATGTTCTCAGAACAGTATATTCTGAAAATGGTGTGTAATGAGAAAGAAAACTTCTGTACATCACTGCTTCTGTGATTCACATAGAGAGGCTCTTCTGTGAGTGTGAGAAGGGCCAGAAGTTCAGGTAGCCTGACTTAAGTTTAACTCTGTGGGAAACAATGCAATCAGTTTGATTAACAACAGTAAAAAATCTCAGGATAGTTCAAAGTAGAAACTTACATTTCCTTCCCCCAGAAAGCCCAAGGACAATTTTGTCTCAAGCAATTGTTTAACTTAAATTTATAACTTCAGAAGAATTTCATACGCTGTAAAAACTCTAAAGACAGCTAGTGTAAATGGGAAACGTGTTAAAGACAGTTACTCTAAGGACCATCTTTAGAGAGAATGAGAAAGCAGAGGGGAAAAACCTGCACAAAATAGGGTGATTTTATGCTAATTTTATGTAAACTACTTGTACTCAAAGAATGGATAATCATCCAGGGTTTTGTTTTCATGAATTATGTTCACCTGGATATGGTAAACTGCCAAAACTTAACAAAAAATCTGAAGTCACATCGCTTTTGCTGCTTCATTCCAAAAAGTCAAGATTTGAGAATAGCAGAAGGAAGTACTTGGATGTTTAAGGAGACACATAGCAATTTTTTTCTTTAAACCCACTCTTTGTTTTGAAGCTTGTGTTCAAGTGAGGCTAAAATTTAAGATTTTAACTTCTACAATTCTCTGTTATCTTTCAGACATAGTACTAGATCTCTGAAGGATGGGAAATCCAAGTCAGCATTAGAATTAGCACTGGCATAAAACTATGTTTTATTTGTATCACCACAATCAAAAATTAATACAGTTTGAAATATGGCAATGAGACAAAAGAGAACAGGTAAAATGAGAAAGCATCCTTCAATGGCTGTCAGATATTCAATTCCAGTCTCCTTTACTTATGTATTTAGTATCTTGTGAAAACCTTATATAGTAATAACTAACATATAGTTAATTCTGGATTTGGCAAGAGGTTTGAAATTTTGCATGTTAAATGCTGAGGACCTGATCCTCTATTTCATTGCTTAGTGTTCAGCTTAGCAGAGTTGTAAGATGCTGATTCAAAGTGGTAGTGTCTTCCAGGGATGCACGAGGTATGGGACATTTGGAAGATTTCCATGTTCTGCTTTTGCTTTTCTGTGTTCTGCTTTCACTGCTTAAAGCTGACCTCGGAAAGACAGGGAATCATTTCTGAGAGTGTTTAAGAAGTAAATTGTCCTCTTTTTTCTGTTTTGGATTATAATTTTGGCCCTGTTTCCAGTGTGTTGGTGTAATATAGCACAATTTTCTCTATTTCCCTATTTCTGAAGTGAAGTTGCCAAATTTCCACTTTATTTTAGTTTTAAAAGTGGAATGGGTTCTTATTACTTCTCCCTGTTACTGAGAGAAGTGGCCTTTTTCTTTGGCTTTCACTTTCTTATGATAAAAGACAAGTTCCTGAAGATGTCTTCTATCCCTGTGCGATATTTAAATGTCTCTAGAATTATTAAAACTGTGACTGCCATTGACTCCTTGGTTTAAATTGGTTGTATTCACTACTCTAGGGTTCTCATTAGTTGGATGTTATATTACCCTTTATTTTCTTAATTTACCATTTGCGGCAGGCTGCGTATTTAAGTCTAATTTGGAGGATTCAAAAGCTCTCTTTGCAGAGGATTTTTCCAGACCTGCACAGTATCACAGTAGCACAGTCCATCTGTGTAGATCCCGTGACAGAACTGAATCATTCCTAAAGTAAAATAAAAGTGTTTTTCTCAGGAATGATGAATTCATAGCTTTGCTTTTCCTTCTCTAATGCTTCCTGCCTACTGATAGCAGAATAAAAGGATATGAGACATCTGAGTGAACAGAACACAAAAAGAAAACACTTCCCAGTTGTAAGGAAATATGAGAGAATATCCTTAAAGTAAGACCAGTGAAGTGTCTTTGGATGTTTACTAGGTGTGACCAAAATCAGAGTGGGGTCCATGCAAAAGGAGTCCTCTTCAATGTAAACTCCTGTATTGGGTTTGTGTGGCAAGGTTTTGGTAGCAGGGGCAGGTTACAGGAATGCCTTCTGTGAGAAGCTGATAGAAGCTTCCTCTATGTCCAACAGAGCCAATGCCAGCTGGCTCCAAGACGGCCCCGCCACCAGCCAAGGCCACGCCAATCAGTGATAGTGGTAGCACCTCTGGGAGAAGAGATTTAAGAAGGAAAAAAAGTTGTGGAGGACACAGAAACAGCAGCCAGAGAGAGTGAGAATATGTGAAAGAAACCCCTCTGCAGACACCCAGGTCAGTGAAGAAGGAGGGGCAGGAGGTGCTCCAGGTGCCGGAGCAGAGATTCCCCTGAAGCCCATGGGGAAGACCATGGTGAGGCAGGCTGTCCCCCTGCAGTCCATGGAGGTCCACAGTGGAGCAGATATCCACCTGCAGCCCATGGAGGACCCCATGCCTGAGCAGGTGGATGCCCAAAGGAGGCTGTGACCCCACAGGAAGCCCATGCTGGAGCAGGTTCTTGGCAGGACCTGTGGATCTGTGGAGAGAGGAGCCCATGCTGGAGCAGGTTTTCTGGCAGGACTTGTGACCCCGCGGGGGACCCACACTGGAGCAGTGTGCTCCTGAAGGACTGCACCCTGTGGAAGGGACCCACGCTGG
>NW_010972795.1:21146-27309 GCF_000737465.1 Haliaeetus leucocephalus
CCAAAAGGGGCCCCGCCCCCCAGCCAAGGCCGAGCCAATCAGCGATAGTGGTAGCACCTCTGGGAGAACAGATTTAAGAAGGAAAAAAAGTTTCAGGGGACACAGAAACAGCAGCCGGAGAGAGGAGTGAGAACATGTGAGAGAAACCCCTCTGCAGACACCCAGGTCAGTGAAGAAGGAGGGGGACGAGGTGCTCCAGGCGCCGGAGCAGAGATTCCCCTGCAGCCCATGAAGGACCCCATGCCTGAGCAGGTGGATACCCAAAGGAGGCTGTGACCCCAGGGGAACCCCGTGCTGGAGCAGGCTCCTGGCAGGACCTGCGGATCTGTGGAGAGAGGAGCCCATGCTGGAGCAGGTTTTCTGGCAGGACTTGTGACCCCGCGGGGGACCCACACTGGAGCAGTGTGCTCCTGAAGGACTGCACCCTGTGGAAGGGACCCACGCTGGAGCAGTTTGTGAAGAACTGCAGCCCGTGGGAAGGACCCACATTGGAGAAGTTCATGGAGAACTGTCTTCCATGGGAGGGACCCCATGCTGGAGCAGGGGAAGAGTGTGAGGAGTCCTGCCCCTGAAGAGGATGAAGCAGCAGAGACAACATGTGATGAACTGACCGTAACCCCCATTCCCTGTCCCCCTGTGCTGCTGCGGTGGGGTAGGTAGAGAATCCAGGAGTGAAGCTGTGCCTGGGAAGAAAGGCCGGGTGGAGGGAAGGTGTTTTTAAGATTTGGCTTTATTTCTCATTACCCTACTCTGGTTGATTGGCAATAAATTAAGTGAAGTTGAGTCTGTTTTGCCTGTGGTGGTAATTGGTTGAGTGATCTCTCCCTGTCCTTATCTCGACCCACAAGCCCTTTGTTATATTTTCTCTCCCCTGTCCAGCTGAGGGGGTGGGGGAGTGATAGAATGGTTTTTGTGGGCACCTGACATCCAGCCAGGGTCAACCCACCACAACTCCTCAGCTGCCAACAAGCAGGTCTTTGTGCATTTGAAGTAGTCTCAAGCTACTGCCTGATCCTTTAGGGCAGCTGGAGACCCATTCAGATAATTTCATAAGGATGAACAGCCCACAGGTGTGGTGGTGGGAGCTAAATTCTTTCACCACTTGTTTCCTAAAGTGATAGATGCCCTCATACCAGTGGTACATCTACTACATTGTATAGGAGACTGGAAGGCAAGGACTTCTCTGTTTCACATATAGGACATTTAGAGGCATTCTATGTAAGTAAAGCAGTTATTTTATATTAAAATCAGTACTGTCCATCATTGTGCTGTTGGCATTCTGATGAGGTAGCTTAAGGAAATTTAACATACCACCCAAATGTGAAGGTGGGATGAAGAACCTACTATCTTTCTATTTGGGTACAGGTAGCCCTGCTTAGCATATTTGGCCTAACAGCCATTCTGTTTGTGAAAAAGCTGAGATGAAGGTTTAAGGGAGAGGGAGGTGAGACTATAATGCAAGCAGAAACTGTGTTGACCTGGGTGTTACTACCTCAGCAAAGCATGTCAGTGAGACTTCATATCCTATGGTCTTAGGTTAGCTGTTACCAGTTTATCTTCAGTAAAGCCCTTTTTTGATTGTAACATAATGCTGCTGTGGGGTTTTTGTGGTTTTATGTAAGTAAACTGAGCTTGCAGGAGATAATTGCAGCTCTGGTTGCCTTCTTGCATTCACAAACCTTGTCTTGCGACTCTTAGGGCCTATCCATCTCCTCTGCAGCAGTGAATACTCATCTTGATCTACTTGTGAATCAAAGGGGTTGAAGGGTTGATGACTGTAGGTACAGAGATACCCAAGCTGGCTTTGTGTGTCCTGTAGCAGAGGAGCTATGTGTGAGGGTCATGATGTCTGAGGCAGTAAACACTAAGAGATAGAGCTTACTATATGCAGCACTGCTCTGCGTCGAGGTAGGTGTTCTGCTTCAAGATTTGACATATTATGTCCCCATAGCTATGTAATGTAATTCTAGAATTATATTAGCTTCCTGATGGAGGAAAATGAAGCATAAAGATCATGTAATTTTCCCAAGGCAATCCAGTGCCAAGCTAGGAACAGAATAATAATAGGCAACAGTATTGCAGGAATTGTAGGAATATCACAATTTGAATTGTCCGTTGTACCGCAGGATGCTGACACTGAGCATAGTAACACATAAAAATGTTAGCCCCATACCTGTCATCCTGTTCTCCTACAGCTCCCAGGGCTGAGCTGCCCCCTGCCCAGCAGTGGTATGGGAGGAGCACTGAAGCAGTATCTCAAACCCTCTCCTTGCAATTGGTGGTGTTTCCCCCTCCCTGGCTGTGCTGGAGCAGAGCCCAGCTGTTTGCATATGTGGATGCTGGTGGATCCCACTTTACAGATGGATGAAAGAAGAAGCTTAACTGAGCAGTAGATGCTGGAGTTCGAGGAGATCCCAGCACCATTTTGCTCACTGGCTGTTTCCACCCACAAGCAAGTCCTTCAGGGGCTGGCACGAGTGCCCAACAAGATCAGACCGTCTAGGGAACCTGAGCTGAATGAGAAAAGACTGAGCGAATTGCAACCTCCCTTGTTGCCAACACTCTCCAGCCCACTGACCCCCATGAGAGGATTGTGAAAGCTCAGCTGGCACCTCTGTACTTCTTTCAGGAAGTGGTCTGGTGAATGTTCAAATGGCATAGTTTCTCATTTGAACCAAGCTCAGGCAGGCCAGCCCTTTCACCCCCACTGGTACTGTAATTTGGTAAAGCATCACACATGAAACCAGTAAGAATGTGGTGAGCTGTGTGGGACTGAGGAACCTGCTAGAGATCTGCTTCCCTTGATATCCAAGCTCTGACCGACCACTCTCCTAGTCATCAAGAAAGGACAGAAGAAAATACTCAGAGGAGTGAAGGGGAGGAGGAAAAATGGAGGGGAGAATAGTTTTTTAAGAGCATTTGGTGGATTTCTTATCTCAGTTTTAGTCTCAGATCAACTCTTCATATATCCCTGAGACTGTGTGGCCCATTAGCCAGTTGCCCAGCTCCCCCAGCACATCTCAATTTCTCTTCCACTTCCCACCTTCCTCAGTGCTGACAGTAAAAGTGCTATGTTGCTACTACAAAGCATCATGTAATAAAAAGATACTTATAGTTGCGGTTGCCAGATGACCACATTCAGTCCGATCGAGGAAAAAGTCTTTCTAAGGGAAAAACATTTCTGAGGAAATTCCTTATCCCTCATTTTTCACTGTCACCTTGCATGAAAACCAGAAAAATTACTGTTTGAGACATCAGTAAAGCCCATTTTCTCCTTGGACAGTAATTACAAGAGGTAAAATAAAGGACCTGTATTTCTGATGCCATCTCGTACTATTCTTGTGTCATGATACAAACCTGAGTGTCAGTGCCTGGTTTAGAAAACAAAACACAATTGTCAATAGACTATTGTAGTTTTGACAGTCCTATAAGGGTCATTGCTTCAGATGTGCATTATTAACTGGCATCCTGTAATCTTCCCCTGACCTTTTGTAAGGGGATCGCACCTGCTGCACATGGCTAAGCAGTTGGCTGTCATTATTCCCACACACTAAAACTAGGTATCAAACTCAGCTGGTGCTTTAACAATATATTTTGAAAAGGGAGCGCTTTGTTTTGTGTAATAATGAGTGTTTCTGCTGCCTGCACAGAGTCAGAGGCTTTAAAATACTTTACCAGAAAGGAAAGAATAATAATTCCCCTGACCTGAGGTCTGAAATGCTGGATGCTACCTAATTGTCTAGATTTCAAGTATCTTTTTAAAACTTCATGTTTTCTTCAGCAATAACAGGATTTAATTACCATGGTCAGTTTTCTTAATACCTTCTTAAAATTACATATGTTTTAAATGAATATTCTAGGTAACTTAAGGCCAGATTCCACCATCTTTTCTTCCAATCATGAAGAAATTTGTTGTTCAGAACTTAATCCTGTGAGTGCAGGTTTTACACTAACAAATTCCTTCAAGTGTGTTTGCTTCTGCTGGCTGTGCCCTATATGTTGTGGTCACTTCCAGACAAACATGAAGACTCTTGTTCCCAAGAGTTTGGGTAGAAAAACCTGATGGTGTACCCATAGATTTCCTTTAGAAGATCTGAGTTTCCTGTGTAAAAGTGTTATCAATACCATGAGGGAATACTCTGAGGCCATCCTTCACCTTGCCTGAAGAGTTTCATTTACAGATTTGCCAAACCTACACCACAAAAAATCAAGATAATGTTGCCAAAATTAACTTATAAAGCAAAGAATTTGAAGTAAGGGGTAAATGGAGAAACTGTGGAAAAAAACAATTTTTGCTGACATCTGGAGCAGAGACTAGAAGACTGAAGTGATGAAAAAGGATTCAAGCACAGAACAATGTAATGAAAATAAAAGAACCTCCGTGATTTAAAAATATATATGTTTGTAGGGCATGACTTTTCAGTTTAATCTGCATTCCCCCACCATTCCTATAGCTGAGATTATCAGCAGTGCAGAGCAACTGAAAGAACAGAATTAAAGCTGTATGTATTATGCATCTTTTTGTGATTAGGTTATCTGTGATTGGCTTCAGTGCTCAGATCCCCAGCATATTACTGGTCATGAACATGCACAGTTATTCTGATTTTTTCATATGTTGTTTCAGCCTCTAGAATACATACAGTTTTCATTTAACTTTGTGTTCAGCAATGGCACAATAGCAAGGAATGCAGTCAGTCCTCACCAACTACCAAGTATTGGTATTACTCAATTAATCTAACCATTTACTTTTTGTTTAGCACCAGCTGTTCCTGTTTTCTCAGAGCTTGTCTTTAAGCTAAATGCTCAAGCCATGAGTGGGAATATTGCAGGAAACATTTGAGAGACAATCTTGTTGAGGAGCTGCTGATTCCAAAACATGCTGTAAGTGAATTTGCATAGGCGAATTAAATGACCCATATCAACTTCTAGTGCTAACAATACTATAATGAAAGTGACAGGAAGCATACTTCTACCCCTTAACCATTAATGAAGTTACACAAGTAAATTAGACTATGCCACTCCATCTTGATAAATTGCTGATTCAATAAATCACACTTGAGAAACAGCTGAGTAATCACAGGATGATGCTTGAAGCAATAGAGGTTTCATTTGCATATTAGCAGACATTTGTTGCAATAATTTCTGTCATGGACTGGTAAATGTTGTACATGATTAATTCTGTGAGCACTACAGTTTGACTTCTGCAGCGCACAGGAAGAACTGACATACCAAAGGCTTCAAAAGCAGTATGTGTGTGCTCTTCTGCAGCAACACTAAGGGACTCAGGTCTAATTAGCACCAGCAACTTGCCCAGGTACAAACTCCTTGGAGAATATTTTTCCTCAGGGTCTTATCATGCAAAAGGTCTTATGAAGCAGTCTCAAAAGAGTGGAAGAAAGGGAAAAACAAAACCATGAAATCTTCTAAGCACCAAGTAAGGCAGAGTTCCTTCTTTTCAAATGTCTAAATAGATATGGAGAGATGAAACAGCTTTCCATACAGGTTTTAGGCTGGTTTTATTTTATTTGCAAACTTCTTCAGCTAGAAGGCATAGCAGCATCTGTCATGTAAAGTTTCTAAAGAGCTTTTTACCTGAGGATTTTGCTTGTTTTTATTTGTTCATACTGGTGGTAACAGAGAACTCAGTGGTATTTATACCACTCTGGTGAATCTGTGGCCATAACACATCTAATTCACCTTAGTGAAAGTCAGTTTGCTCTCTAATGATTAACTGTTCTTCCTGCGTACTTAGAATTGCTTAGGAGGAAAATTCAATAGTTCCCTAACCAATCTAACATTGCACCCTTTTGTGCCAATAAATAGTCACTTAGGGGACAAGTTATAAGAGGTAGAAATGTGTATCAGTAGAAACTGGAAGCTGACTTGCTTCATGGGCCAAAGTGATGAACCTCTCCATAAAGGTGTTGCAGCTGAACTAAAATATATGGTTCTCAGAACTGATTGCAAAGCCATGTCCTGTTTCAGTTCCAGCATATTAAGAGTCTCCCACATTAGTCAAAAATAACCTAATGGGATTTACTGAACAACATCGCCTAGTGGGCAAAGCTGCTTGCAGGGGAATGTTAGCTTATCACTCTTCTTACATCAGTTTTAAGATAGTAAAAAAACTTTGCATGGGATATTCATCCATACTGGAGCTTTA
>NW_010972795.1:27389-33366 GCF_000737465.1 Haliaeetus leucocephalus
CTATGGTATATAACCGAATGTTACGCAGCAAATAAACGGAGAAATTGCTTGATCCACAGTATCTGTGCTGGTCTGTTTTCTCCCCAGGGCAAGTCCCTGGCGATGCGTTTTTTCTCCTAGATTGTCACGACGAGGAAAACGTGACAAGTGATAACCCCAAAGTGATCGTGGGCGCGGAGTACGCGAGTGTTTTGCCTGGCCAGGCGGATAGGAGAAAGCCTTTGGGGCGACCCTGCCGGTGACGATGGCATCCATCGGAGCGATTATTAAGGTATTAAAGGTGGTAGGCAGGGAGGTGGACTGTGGAGTGCATACAGCTCCAGTCACGAACCTCATCCAGTGGATGATGCAAAGGGGCTTCATAGTAAAGCCGGGAGAGATATTTGATGCGTCACGGCTGCAGGCTGCATGCGAGGAGTTGGTGGAAGAGTGTCTGAGTGGGAAAAAAGGAGCTGCAGATAAGCTTGCGGCTCTTGGTTCAGTGTTGACAGTGTTGAGGAAAGGAAGGGAGGCGAAGGTGGTTTGGCTGGCGGCTACAGCAGCGTTACGAGGGGAAGAGGTCAATTCGGTAGATTTACAAGCTGATAAAGAAGATGAAAGTGAACAGGAGGTGTCAGAGGAGCAGGGAGAGAGACTGGGAAAGGCGGAGGAGACACCAGATGCATTGGTGTTTCCTATTTCTCGCGGGCAATCAGGGGATCTTCCTTTTGGCTATTCACCCCTTCCCCCGCCAGGGTAATTTTCACATGAGGCGGAGGACCCACCTAATTATGTCCCGCCAGCGAGTAGTACAATCACGGGTCCTAGCACGCCGCCGATGTCTTTGACGGAGGTAGATTTGGAGGAAAAAGAAAGTCGCGTTATAGAGGGAAGTTACAAGCGGAGGCGGTTCCATTGCCAGACTCGGACGAGGAGGTCGTGTCGAAACCGGGACAGAATCAGATCACAGAGGTAGCGGAGGTTTTGGTGAAATTTAGAAATTTAGCAGCAAATATTGAACAGACAGTGCAGCATGCTCAAGGTGTTGTAGATCGTGCAGCACAGCCTCCAGTGTTTACGGATCAGAAATTAATAGCAAAAAAGTGTGTCTTAGAGGGTGTTGATTTCAAACCTTCAGATGAAGGGGGAGCGTTAGTGTGCCCGTTGTTAATTACTCCCGATGGACCGAGATGGCAACCATTAGACTATAAGTTAGTGAAAGAATGGCAGATGAGTTGTAGAGATGATGGATTGAATGGCCCAAGGACGCGAGCTCTGCTAGATGTAATTTATGCTCAGCCATTGCTACCATTTGACTTGAGACAGTTGGCGCATGCAGCACTCACAGCACCTTTGATGTGCCTTTGGGAGCAGGCATTTAAGGAGGAAGCAGAAGCAGTTGTGTTAGATGCTCTTACTCCAGGACACAATTTGGCAGGAGTCACTATGGAGCAGTTAGTAGGGACCGGACAGCATGCGGCCCTTCAGAATCAGGCTGGATTGTGAGGTTGGGTGATAGTAGCTTCTTCAACTTGTGCTAGGAATGCGTTTGCAAAAATCGGGAGGTTTGAAAAGAAAAGAGTACCGTATACAAAGGTTATTCAGAGAGTTAATGAACTATATCAGGATTTTTTAAAAAGTTTGCAAAAGGCGGTTGAGGTAGCGGATATACCGGATGAGGTTAAACCGGTTCTTGCAAAAGAGCTAGCTCGCACTCAAGCAAATGACCAAACAAAGCAAATTTTAATGCAGTTGCCAGCAAAAGCCTCAGTAGCAGATATGATTAAATGACTATTAGAAGCAGAAGCTCAAACCGCAGTGACACCTGTGGTTGCAGAGGTTGCAGCTGTATTGCGCAGTTGAACAAACAACGGCCCAGGGAAAAACATTTCTTGTTTTGGCTGTGGGGGAAGTGGCCATGTCAGAAGGCAGTGTCCTTCGGTGTCCAGAGCTAATCAGGGAAGGACTTTAAATTCAGAACAAAAGAGGAGTTGTTTTCGCTGTGGAAAAGTAGGACATCTAGCGAAACAATGTCGCATGACACGGAAGGGGGAACAACCAGGAAACTACAGGGGCAGTCCCAGCACGGGGCGGGCGGGACTGCCGGGGAACAATCCGTCCCACCAAGTGTATCCAGTGGAGTGCCAAGAGTCACCGACGACTGGACAACGAAAGGACGAACCCCTGCCCTGGAAGATGACCACCGATGGGCTTTAAAGACCGCTGCAGGGGTGTGGGTAGAGCAACCAACAACGGTAACATTGAAGGGAGGAGGATGGGGAAAGAGTGCGGGTGGAATCTTAGTGGGCGATGGAGCTCACAAACGGGGAGTCGATATTATTCCGGACATACACACTGAAACAAATGACACGATACAAGCTACTATAGTTCCCCTCACTGAAATACCAATGTGTATTCCTGAAGATAGTCCTATGGCCCATTCGGTATTAGATATGTCGAGACGACCTACCCTTGACTGTATATTGCAGCCAGTATGTGAGCGATGGGGACAGACCGCATGTCAAATTAGAGCCCTTTTAGGCTCTGGGGCCGATGTCACAGTAATCCCACAGGAAGTCTGGCCAATAACATGGACGTTGGAAGAGACCAGCATCTCAGTAACAGGGGTCGGTGGAAGTCGTGGTACCCAAAAAAGTCTCTTGCCAATTCAGATTCAGATAAAAGGAGAGAGTCAATCGACTGTTATCAAACCTTTTATTTTAAAAGGACTTCCTTTACCCCTGTTAGGGAGAGACGCTATGCAGGGCCTATCGCTTCGCATAGTTTCTGACCCACAGTTAAGCACTAATCCGCATTTTTTGTAGGGGCCGCTGGTCGGTACCCATCAGCCATAGCCATGAATTGGAAGACCCAACAGCCGGTGTGGGTGGACCAGTGGCCCCTTCCTCAAGAGAAATTGTCTCAGCTACGACTATTAATACAGCACGAAGTGGAAAAAGGACATTTAGTCCCAACCACCAGTCCATGGAGCTGTCCTGTTTTTGTCATCCAAAAGAAGTCAGATGCCTGGCGTCTTTTGCATGACCTTAGGGCAGTCAATGCTGTTCTTGAAGACATGGGACCTTTGCAACCAGGCCTGCCTTGGCCGTCCATGTTACCCCAAGACTGGCCAGTCGCGGTAATTGACATAAAAGACTGTTTCTTTTCTATTCCACTCCATCCAGATGATCAACCCAGATTCGCAATGACAATCCCGACGATCAACAATCAAGAACCAGTACAACGCTATCATTGGATGGTGTTACCACAGGGGATGAAAAATTCCCCAACTCCGTGTCAGTGGTTTGTTCCTCGTGCGTTGCATCAGTTTCGAGATACACATCAGAATTGGGTCCTGTACCATTATATGGATGATATTTTGTTATGTGGGGAGGGAGACATTAACACAACCTTAGAACACCTGATTCAAGTTCTTAAGGAACATGGTTTAGAAATAGCACCTGAAAAGGTACAGAAAACTGCTCCAGTGAAATATTTGGGTACACTCATTCAGAGGCGGGCGGTCCAGCCTCAAAAGCTGCAAATTGAACACCAAGTATCAACCCTACACGACCTACAAGTGCTGGTTGGTAATCTGCAATGGTTAAGACAGTTTATTCCTATTACACACATGGAATTACAACCCTTGTTAGCAGATTTAGCAGGAACCCCAGATGTCGCAGCTCCTCGAACATTGACAAGTACACAAAAAGCTGTGTTACAACAAATAGCTACTAAACTAACTCACAGGAGTCTCAACTGTTATACCCCAGAAGTCCCACTAGAATTACATATAACCATGCAACGAGAAGGAGCAAACGGACTGATATATCAATTTATCAATTCACGGGTATGCCCTCTGTTGTGGCTGTATACCAGTTATCCAAAGCAAGCCGCACCACAATTTTTAGTGGCATTAGCAGATGCGATCTCTTGAGGACGACGGCGAACACAGCAGTTGTCTGGGAGAGATCCTAAATTTATTTCAACATCTGTCAGTCCCCGTAATTTTGAACAATTAATAATGTTTGATATGTATTTGCAAGCAGCCTTAGCAGATTTTATGGGACAAATTATCCCAGCTAGGGGTGACCCTCTCATTAAAAGCCTTTTATCGTCGACCTTTAAACCACAAACACCCATTTCAGAAAAACCCCTCCAAGGCCTCACAGTATTCACTGATGCCTCTGGAGCGACCCAACAGGCAGCTATGGCCTGGTTTTCTGACAACCGATGGCATACCAGAACTTGGAAAAGTCAAGGATCGGTTCAAATTTTAGAACTACATGCAGTATTAACTGCTCTAACTACTTGGCCTACCACCCCTTTAAACATTGTCACAGACAGCGAATATGTGTATAGATTAACACAACGATGTAAACAAAGTTTGCCAGGAGGGACTGGGCCTGCTCGCGAACTCTTGTCAGTTTTAGAAAAAAGACAAAGCCTTGTATTTTTTGCACACATTAATAGTCACACACAGATACCGGGCGCCTTAATGGAGGGAAATGCTCATGCAGACAAAGCAGCAGGAACCCTCATTCAATCAGTAGGTATTCCCATTTTACAACAAGCCAAACTTTCTCATGAATTTTTTCATCAAGGGGCAAAGGCACTAACAAAGCAATTTCGGCTACCCTTGTCTGATGCTCGAGCAGTGGTTGCTTCTTGTCCACACTGTCGTCAAACTAACTCCTGGACATGGGGAATTAACCCTTGAGGTCTACAACCAAATCAAATTTGACAACAAGACATTACCATCTATGAACCTTTTAAACCCCGGAAATATTTACATGTTACTGTAGACACCTGTAGCAGTTATATCTGTCCCACTGCCAAAACTAAGAGTAACGCAACGGCCACCATACGACATATTTGTCAAGCTATCAGTGTTCTGGGAGTCCCTCAAGAGATAAAAACAGATAATGGCCCCAACTATGTCAGTTCTCGAGTTCACGAATTTCTGCACAAATGGGGCATCACACATACAACCGGAATACCCTACAATTCCACAGGTCAAGCAATAGTTGAGCGAGCCCATCAAACCCTGAAGGCGCAGTTACATCGCCTTAGGGAGGGGGAGAAGGTACCTGTAAGCTACCAAAATGAACTGTTAACTAAGGCCTGCGTGGTATTAAATCATATGCCACAGGGTAATTCAGACCCATCTCAGCATCACACTGCAGCACAACGACATTTTTCTGCTACGTCGTTGTCTGACCGCGTGCTAGGAGCGCCAGTTCGGTACCGAGATCCAATCACAATGGAGTGGCAAGGACCAGTACCCATTTTACAGTGGGGGCGAGGATACGCCTGTGTCCAGACAGACAGTGGACCCAGATGGGTACCAGCCAAATGGATCCGTCTGGATGTACAAGGAACCAATAAAGACTAAGATATCTGCGTGTCGTTGCAGATCGTTATGATGATGCAATGCCTCTCGGAGACTAACAGTCGGAATTTTTGGCAATGGATGCAGGACGAGATGGGAGGACCGATATGCCTCCGAACGACATCCCTCTCAGACCCGATCAGTACATGTGTCTATGGAATACGGTTACCGCAGGACAAACTTTGTGCATTGACAAAGAATCTAAACAGCAAACAGCACTTCTGGACCCCTCAGACTGGGAAAATTAATTTTACCCTGCCACGTGTGAATTTGACGACGAGCTATTATGATCCAATGGACACGGACTTTGTGAATACATTTGGCAAAGTAATCTCTGATGGTCTTTGGCTGAATACCATGCAACCGAAAATAAAAGCTTATTCCTCATTGGAAAAACACGGGGCTATGAAGGGCACCAGAGGGATGAACTGCACCATCAAGTTGTTGGAAGCAGCAAAACCACACCCTGGACTCACGCCGCAACCTTGGCAGCTGGGCGGAACCTTTAGGAAGAATAAAACAGTACCATGGGTCTGGCTGGTAGGAGAGGAGAGCAGAGAACACTTGGCTATGCCCAGTGAAGACGTTTTACTATCAGACTTTACC
>NW_010972795.1:33546-34395 GCF_000737465.1 Haliaeetus leucocephalus
ACTCTCAGACTTTACCCTCACAGCAGCCTTCACTAGAACCTCCAGTGGCCTTGTTGGGGTCGGCAGTGGCATCTATCTAAATCAGATCAAAGGGACAGCCTTGACACCTCTAGAACTACCGTATAACTTAGTACTTCTCTGTCGCTTGACAGCGTATAAAGTGATACCCCTAGGACTGCGAGGAGGACTATGTTCCATAGGGCGACTGAAAGCCTGGGCACCCACGGAAAAGGACTTGGTCAACGTGACACATCGAGAGAGAAGAAGTGTACAGATGGCGAAGTTGGATGGTTCCTGTAATCCCACAGTTCATCTACCCACCGATTTTCTATATTTGACGATTTCATCACTTACTCCAGTAGGACCTTGGGTAAACAGAATGAACATACAAGCTTTAGCCTGCCTGATTTTAAAACAAGGAAATGCCACTGCTCGAGCCATCGATGAATTAGCAAATCTTCAAGAAGCAACTATGAATCAATTACAGGTATTAATTCCACCCATAGATTTCTTATTGGCCCAATTTGATGTAGGGTGTAAGCAGAACAACACCGTTTTTCCAGAATTTTGTTGTTTAGACTTTAAAAACAACACCGACACGCTGAGAACCATCAGACAACAAGCCGAGATCATTCGACAACTCCAAGACGCCATAAAGGTAGTAGGTCTTCCAGATGTTCCTGGGGATTGGTTTGGCTGGTTGAAAAAATGGGGTCTTTCCATAGTTGGGGGTCTGTGTGTTTTGGCTGTTATCTGTATGATCATTCCCTGTGCTCTAGTGCTTTTGAAAAATATGCTAGATAGAATAGTTAAGCAAACTATGCAAGCCTACGTATTGTACTCACCTGT
>NW_010972795.1:36077-36417 GCF_000737465.1 Haliaeetus leucocephalus
TCGGGGAACTACAGACCCATCAGTCTGACCTTGGTGCCAGGGAAGGTTATGGAGCAGATCATCCTGAGCACCATCACATGGCATGTACAGGACAACCAGGTGATCAAGCCCAGTCAGCACAGGTTTATGAAAGGCAGGTCCTGCTTGACTAGCCTGATCTGCTTCTATGACAAGATGACCTGCTTAGTGGATGAGGGAAAGGCTGTGGATGTTGTTTACCTAGACATTAGTAAAGCCTTTGACACCATTTCCCACAGCATTCTCCTGGAGAAACTGGCTGCTCACGGCTTGGATGGGCATATTCTTCACTGGATAAAAAACTGGCTGGATGGCTGGGCCC
>NW_010972795.1:37404-38437 GCF_000737465.1 Haliaeetus leucocephalus
GTGGGACTTGGCAGTGTTAGGTTAATGGTTGGACTCAATGGTCTTAAGGGTCTTTTCCAACCTAAATGGTCCTATGATTCTATGATTCTAATTATGTATCCATGTGTCTTGGGAGGTCCACCTCTCTAAGGAGACCAGCCTTTCTATGGCTTTGCTGTGATCTGGATGATTGGGGGATCTAGGCCCCCCAGGATGACGTCTCTTCCACTCCTTTCACACAAAGGGAGTCTTCAGACATTAATCACTACAGTAAACTGTCTAAATAGGCATGATGTGAATCCACACTAGAACTGTAAATTGTTCCCTAGTCCTAAAATCCTTTTTAAGTGAAAGAGAAAAAAGGAGTCTTATTTTCATGGACTCAGTTGCTCCCCTGTTTGTTCATCACCAGAGCACTTAGGCACCTCCAGCCTGGGAAAGCATGGTGACTCAAAGCGCTTGTGGGATGCCCTCAGCCTCCTCCTCTCATCAAGAGTTTGGTGCCCCTGAAGTGCAATGCACATACTGATTAGGGGTTGCCTTGAGCTAGTCAATAGGAATGGTAGGCAGAAGAGCATGTCTAACCTCTTTCCTTCCTCTGAAGCATGCATCACAGCCACAGGTATGAGGCCTCTGCCCCTTTAAGGTCTAAACAATCGCATTGGTGTACTGAAGTTGGTTACAAAGAGCAAGCCCCATCTAAAGAGGATTGGAGACTCCTTCTTGAATAAGCCTCTTGTCTTGTTTCTGTGTTACTTAACACTTCACTGTTCTGATGGAAAGGCATTACTTCTGTAGTAAAAAATAAGGGTCCAGAATCACAGATCCTCCTAATGAGCGTAAGGTGTTATATCCTATCAATTCCTAAGCTATAATGCACTTTGTGATGCTGCCAACAGAAGCTCTTTTTAGCAGCTCCATCTAGAAACATACAAGCCTTTTCATTTGTTAGAGAAATGTGTCCATCACATAGGGCTTTGCTGTCCTCCAAGTGGTAATAATGCAATACATTCTGCAAAAGAGAACAGGCGAATCAACTTGGGACCTAATTACT
>NW_010972796.1:0-5054 GCF_000737465.1 Haliaeetus leucocephalus
CTGGTTCCCCCCCAGGGGCAGCCATAGGGGCGGGTGGGGCCGTCACGTCCCAAGGTGTGGTTGATGTCCCTGTTGTCGTTGCTGATGTCATTGCTGATGTCACCACAGCCGCCGCAATGTCCCCGCCGGTGCCAGCGCTGACCCCGGAGCAGAAGCAGGAGCTGGCGACCATCGCCCAGCGTATCGTCGCCCCCGGGAAGGGTATCCTGGCTGCCGATGAGTCCACTGGTGGGTGACTGGGAGGGCACTGGGAGGGGGCTGGGAGGATATTGGGGCACACTGGGAGGCACTGGGAACTACTAGGAGGGGATGAGGAAGCACAGGGAGAGCGCTGGGAGTGTACTGGGAAGGGAACTGGAGCACGCTGGGAGATTAGGAGGCACTGGGAGCTACTCGGAGGGACTGGGGCACACAGGGAGGGTATTAGGAGGGTACTGGGAGGCACTGGGAGCTACTGGGACAGCATCAGGCAGCTACTGGGAGCTACTGGGATCCACTGGGAGAGCACTGAGAGCTACTGGCATGCACTGCAAGGACACTGGGAGTTATGGGGCGCTACTGGGGAAGCACTAGGAGGACACTGGGAGTTACTGGGGCTTCCTGAGAGCTACTGGGGCTTACTGGGAGCGCCTAGGAGCTACTGGGACTTACTGGGAGCTACTGAGGCAGCACTGGGAGGACACTGGGAGTTACTGGGAGACATCAGGGCTGGACTGGGAAGTACTGGCTGCTACTGGGAGGCACTGGGGCAGCACCTGGGGAGTACTGGAAGCAACTGGGAAGCACTGAGAGCTTGCCAGGAGCCTGGCCAAGCACTCCAGTGCCATGAGGTGCTACTGGGGGGTACTGGAAGGCACTGGGACAGTACCAGGAGACAGTGGGGGTTACTGGGCTATACTGGGATGAACTGCTTTATACTGGGATGGTTGCAGGAAGCATGGGGAAGCAGCTGAGCACCTCAAGGTGGCACCAGGAGGGTCCTGAGAGCTACTGGGACTGAACTGGGAGGCACTGGGGCAGCACCAGGAAGGCAATGGGCCGTACTGGGCTATACTGGGAGTAACTGGTTTGGACTGGGGTGACTGTAGGCAGCATTGTGAAGAGTCTGAGCACCTCGAGGTGATACCAGGAGGGCCCTGAGAGCTTCTGGGGCTGCACTGGGAGCTACTGGGAGGCACTGGGACAGCACTCTGAGACCAGTGGGGGTTACTGGGCTATACTGAGATGAACTGGTTTGTACTGGGATGGTGGCTGGGAGGATGGGGAAGCAGCTGAGAACTTCAAGGTGGCAGCAGGAGATTCCTGGGAGCTCCTGGGGCTGAACTGGGAGCTACTGCGACGCCTTGGGGCAGCAGCAGGAGACCAGTGGGGGTTACTGGGCTATACTGGGATGAACTGCTTTATACTGGGATGGCTGCAGGCAGGATGGGGAAGCAGCTGAGCACCCTGAAGTGGCACCGGGGGGACCCTGAGAGCTCCCGGGCTGGCACTGGGAGCTACTGGGACACCTTGGGGCAGCAGCAGGAGGCCAGTGGGGGTTACTGGGCTATACTGGGATGAACTGCTTTATACTGGGATGGCTGCAGGCAGGATGGGGAAGCAGCTGAGCACCCTGAAGTGGCACCGGGGGGACCCTGAGAGCTCCCGGGCTGGCACTGGGAGCTACTGGGACACCTTGGGGCAGCAGCAGGAGGCCAGTGGGGGTTACTGGGCTATACTGGGATGAACTGGTTTATACTGGGGTGGCTGCAGGGAGCACGGGGAAGTAGCCGTGCACCCCGAGGTGACCCCTGAGAGCGCCTGGAGCTGCACTGGGAGCTCCTGGGACACCCTGGAGCAGCATGAGGCCATAATGCCATATACTGGGCTGAACTGGGAGTGACTGGTTTGTACTGGGACGGCTGCAGGCAGCATCGCCAAACGGCTGAGCTCGGTGGGGGTGGAGAACACAGAAGAGAACCGGCGCTGGTACCGGCAGCTGCTCTTCACCGCCGACAGCCGCGTGGACCCCTGCATCGGCGGAGTCATCCTCTTCCACGAGACCCTCTACCAGAAGGCGGACGATGGGCGTCCCTTCCCCCAGGTCATCCGCAGCAAGGGCGCCCTCGTCGGCATCAAGGTGGGGACACCTTGGGGACATCGGGGGGACACCTTGGGGACATCGGGGGGACACCGGGACATCTGGGGGACACAGGGACATCGGGGGGACACCGGGGGCGTTGGGTGCTCCTTGAGCCAGGTCAACCACCTCAAAGGTGGAACCGGATCAGCCACCTCAAAGGTGGCTTCATCAGGTGCCATTGTTGGTGTCGTGGTGGGGACACCTTGGGGACATCAGGGGCGTTGGGGACAATGTGGGGGCGTTGGGAGCTCCTTGAGCCAGGTCACCTCCATCAAGAGGGTCTTGTTGGCATCAAGGTGGGGACCCTGAGGAGGATGTGGGGACATCGAGGGCATTGTCCCTTTCAGGGGGACACTGGGGACAGGAGGGACACTGGGGACGTGGGGAGGTTGGAGGGACACGGGGACTTGGAGGGGACACGGGTGACACGCGGGGTGTGGGGACGCAGGTGAGGAACGGGGGGACCTGGGGACAAGGTGGGGACCGGGCCGGTGACCCTGGTGACCCTGTCCCCATCCCCCAGGTGGACAAGGGGGTCGTGCCCCTGGCTGGCACCAACGGCGAGACCACGACCCAGGGTGAGTGACAGCCGTGTCCCCACAGGTGGCCCCAGCCACCTCCCCATCCCTGATTCCATCTGCAAGACCCGTCGGTGTCCCCATCCCTGATGCCACCATGATGTCCCCATCCCTGATGCCACCACGGCGTCCCCATCCCTGATTCCATCTGCAAGACCCGTCAGTGTCCCCATCCCTGATGCCACCATGATGTCCCCATCCCTGATGTCCCCACAACGTCCGCAGGGCTGGACGGGCTGATGGAGCGCTGCGCCCAGTACAAGAAGGACGGGGCCGACTTTGCCAAATGGCGCTGCGTCCTCAAGATCACCGCGCACACGCCCACGCGCCTGGCCGTCATGGAGAACGCCAATGTCCTCGCCCGCTACGCCAGCATCTGCCAGCAGGTCCTCGTCCCCTCCCCGTTGTCCTCCCTGTCCCCAACCCCATCCCCGTGTCACCTCCGGGTGCCCTACGGTGGTTGGTGGCCTCTGACCTGCAGGGTGATGCCACAAGGTGGCACCTAGACGTGGTGTGGTGGCACCTAGACATGGCATGGTGGGACATAGAGATGGTATGGTGGCACCTCCATGTCTTTGGGTCACCTCACTGTGTCCCCACGTCATCCTTGTTGTCACCTCCAGGTGCCCTATGGTGGTTGGTGGCCTCCGACCTGCAGGGTGACACCACAAGGTGCCACCTAGACGTAGCGTGGTGCCACCTAGACGTGGCATGGTGGGACGTAGAGATGATGTGATGGTACCTAGCCATGGTGTGGTGGCACCTCCGTGTCCTTGGGTCACCTCACTGTCCCCACATCATCCCTGTGTCACCTCTGGGTGCCCTACGGTGGTTGGTGGCCTCCAACCTGCAGGGTGACACCACAAGGTGGCACCTAGACGTGGCGTGGTGGCACCTAGACGTGGCGTGGTGGGACGTAGAGATGGTATGGTGGCATCTCCATACGCTTGGGTCACCTCAGCGTGTCCCTACCTGTCCCCGTGTCACCTCCCTGTCCCCAACCCCATCCCTGTGTCCCCTCCGGGTGTCCTGTGGTGCTTGGTGGCCTCCCAGCTGCGGTGGGTGTCCCCCAGACGTGGCACGGCGACACGAGGTGGCACCGAGACGTGACACGGCGTCACCGCCTCCGCGTCCCCTCCTGCCACGTCCTGGCCACCACCGTGTCCCCGTCCCCGTGTCCCCGTGGGGTGTCCCCAGCGTCCCCTGTGTCCCCACAGAACGGCATCGTCCCCATCGTGGAGCCCGAGATCCTCCCAGATGGTGACCACGACCTGAAGCACTGCCAGTACGTGACCGAGAAGGTGGGTGACGTCCCCCCCAACGACGCGTCCCCCAACGACGCGTCCCCCCCGACCGTGTCCCCAACGTCCCTGTTGTCCCCAGGTGCTGGCGGCCGTCTACAAGGCGCTGAGCGACCACCACGTCTACCTGGAGGGGACGCTGCTGAAGCCCAACATGGTGACACCGGGCCACGCCTGCACCAAGAAGTACAGCCCCGAGGAGATCGCCATGGCCACCGTCACCGCCCTGCGCCGCACCGTGCCCCCCGCTGTCCCCGGTCAGTGCCACCTGGTCCCCGTGGTGTCCCCATGCTCATGGCCATGTTCTCATGGTGTCCCCATGCTCATGGCCGTGTCCCCGTGGTGTCCCCATCCCCATGGCCGTGTCCCCGTGGTGTCCCCATCCCCATGGCTACATCCTCATGGTGTCCCCATCCCCATGGCTACATCCTCATGGTGTCCCCATGCTCATGGCCATGTTCTCATGGTGTCCCCATGCTCATGGCCGTGTCCCCGTGGTGTCCCCATCCCCATGGCCGTGTCCCCGTGGTGTCCCCATCCCCATGGTCGTGTCCCCATCCTCATGGCCATGTTCTCATGGTGTCCCCTTCCCCATGGCCGTGTCCCCGTGGTGTCCCCATCCCTGTGGCCATGCCCACATGGTGTCCCCTTCCCCATGGCCGTGTCCCCGTGGTGTCCCCATCCTCATGGCCGTGTCCCCGTGGTGTCCCCATCCTCATGGTCGTGTCCCAGCCTGTCCCCATCGCCGTGTTGCTATCCCCACGGCCACGTTCTCCTGGTGTTGGTGTCCCCGTCCCCATCGCCGTGTCCCCATCCCCGCGGCCACGTTCTCCTGGTGTCCCCATCCCCGCGGCCACGTTCTCCTGGTGTCCCCGTCCCCATTGCCATGTCCCCATCCCCGCAGCCACGTTCTCCTGGTGTTGGTGTCCCCGTCCCCAGCGCCGTGTCCCCATCCCCGCGGCCACGTTCTCCTGGTGTCCCCATCGCCGTGTCCCCATCCCCATGGCCACGTTCTCCTGGCGTCCCCGTCCCCATCCCCACGGCCACGTTCTC
>NW_010972796.1:5116-5646 GCF_000737465.1 Haliaeetus leucocephalus
TCCCCACCCCCGCGTCCCCATCTCCGCGCCCTCCCCGTCCCCGCCGGTGGCCTCCTGAACCTTTGTCCCCACCGTCCCCAGGCATCACGTTCCTGTCGGGTGGCCAAAGCGAGGAGGAGGCGTCCCTCAACCTCAACGCCATCAACCGTTGTCCCCTGGCGCGCCCTTGGGCCTTGACCTTCTCCTATGGGCGGGCGCTCCAGGCCTCGGCGCTGCGGGCTTGGGCCGGCAAGAAGGACAACACCAAGGCGGCCCAAGAGGAGTACGTCAAGAGGGCCTTGGTAGGTCACCGTCACCTCCTCCCGTGGGGACACGGCGGGGCGGGGGACGTGGGGACCGCAAGGGGGGGTGGAGGACATCTTGGGCGTGGGGACAGGGAAAGGACAAGGTGGCCCAGGAGGAGAACGTCGAGGAGGTTCTGGTGGGTCACCCGTGGGGACGTTGGGGGGGTGGAGGACATCTTGGACATGGGGACAGGGAAAGGACAAGGTGGCCCAGGAGGAGAACGTCGAGGAGGTTCTGGTGGGTCA
>NW_010972796.1:9841-12470 GCF_000737465.1 Haliaeetus leucocephalus
GGGGTCCGGAGAGGGGACCCAGACGTCCGGGCGTTCCAGGTCCGTTATCCCGACCGCATCACGTTGATCCGGGGAAACCACGAGAGCCGGCAGATCACCCAGGTCTACGGTTTTTACGACGAGTGCCTACGGAAATACGGCTCCGTCACCGTTTGGCGCTACTGCACCGAGATCTTCGACTCCCTCAGCCTCTCCGCCATCATCGACGGCAAGGTGGGCGCGCGCGACGGGAGCTTCGTGTTCTTTGCGGCCTCGTTACCGCTGCGGAACGCTCTGCGAGCGCGCTGGGATACCTTAGGACACGCTAAGCACATGCTAGGACGCACTAAGGACGCGCAGAGGGCATGCGAGCGGGTAGGAAGGTCTGTTTTGGGGGGGGTGCACCGGCAGTTTTGCTGTTTTCAGCGTCGTCGGCGCCACGGACGGCACGATGAGCACAGCAGGACACGCGCTAGAACACGCTAAGCACATGCTAGAACACGCTAAGCACGTGCTAGAACATATTAAGCACTTACAGGGTGTGGGGCAGACCCCGGGGCTGCTTTTGGGGGGGGGGGCTGCTTGGCGACCTTGTCCTCCCCGTGGTCCCTCTACCCTCACGGTGACAGGGTGCAGGTTTCGCACACGCTAAGCACACGCGTGTCCCCCCCAGATCTTTTGCGTGCACGGGGGCCTCTCGCCTTCCATCCAGACGCTGGACCAGATCCGCACCATCGACCGCAAGCAGGAGGTGCCCCACGACGGTCCCATGTGCGACCTCCTCTGGTCCGACCCCGAGGGTAGGTCCCGTACACGCGTGTCGGTGCGTGTCCCGCCTTGCAGCCCCCCCCGGTGCGCGCCCCGTGGCCTCCCCCGCTGCCTTTGGAGTGTCCCGCGTCACCTGGGGTGACACGCGTCGGCGTTGCGCGTTGTCACGTAGAGGGGCCAGGCTGGCGTGTGGGGGTGACGTGCGTGACCCCACGGGCACGCCAGGCTGGTGTGTGTGACACACGTGTGACCCACATGGCCACACCGGGCTGCCCCGGATGACACGTGTAAATGCACGTGACACACGCGTGTGTCATGTCCCCACGCATACACCCCAACGTGGCCTGTGTGGGTCTGGGTGACACAGGTGACCCTGTTGGGATGCTCTGTGTGACACACGTGGACATCTCACGCGTGTGGGTCACATGTACGCTGCGGCGGATCCGTGTGGCTCCGCGTGACGCACGCGTGAGACCCTGACACGCGTGAACACACGTAGCGTGCGCGTGGGTCGCTTCTCCCCGCACGCTGCCCCCAACGTGGCAACACGCGTGACCCCCGCGCTGCCGCCCAGCCCCACCGGAGCCCCCCCAAACCCCCCCTTTTCCATCCGTGACACGCGTGCGGTGCGTCGGCAGACACGACGGGCTGGGGCGTGTCCCCGCGGGGGGCCGGCTACCTGTTCGGCAGCGACGTGGTGGCCCAGTTCAACGCTTCCAACGACATCGACATGATCTGCCGCGCCCACCAGCTCGTCATGGAAGGCTACAAGTGGCACTTCAACGAGACCGTCCTCACCGTCTGGTCCGCCCCCAACTACTGCTACAGGTCAGCCGCGCGCCAAGCACACGCTAAGCGCACGCTAAGGGGCTTGGGGGGGAGGGCGAGGAGGTGGGAAGGTCGAAACGTGACGGGACGGGTGTTGGTGGTACCGGAATGGGAACGTTCTCCTTGTTTGGTGGGTTTGGGATTGATGGAGGGGGGTGTTAACATGTTAAGGACATGTTAAGAACACGCTAAGGCGGGGAGAACGAGCGGTGAAGAAACGCGGGGTGGGGGGGGACACCAGTGGGCGGCAAGCGAGAGTTGAATGGGACCGTCCCCATCATGGGTTTAGCCAGCAGCTGTTGCGACAGGTGAGTCTCAACATGCTAAGTACATGTTAAGATGCGCTGGGACACGTGGTGGGGGAAATGGGGTTTGGGGGACACGGGTGGACCCCAAGTGACACTTGAATGGGACCGTTCTTGTCACGGGGTCGGCCACTAACTACTGCTCTAGGTGAGTTGACACGCTAAGCGCACACCGACAACACGTTAAGGACACGCTAGGACACGTGACAAGGGAACACAGGACGCAGGGGGGAACGTGGGGGAGGGCTCCCAGTGACGCTTGAAGGGAACCGTGTGCCCCCCCTGGGGTTGGCTTCCGGGTCGGCCCCCAGGGCGTGTCGCCACGCACACGCTAAGCACACGCTTAACGCCCCGCAGGTGCGGGAACGTGGCGGCCATCTTGGAGCTGGACGAGCACCTGCAGAAGGAGTTCATCATCTTCGAGGCGGCGCCGCAGGAGACGCGGGGGATCCCCTCCAAGAAGCCGGTGGCCGACTACTTCCTGTGACGTGTGTCCCCCCCCGGCCCTGCCCACGTCCCCAACAGGTCACCCGTGTCCCCTGGGGCCACCTAGAGCCACCCTAGGGCCACCGTGTCCCCAGGAGATGTGGGGTGGCCACCGCTGGTGGCATCTAGGGAGGCTTGAGGACGTCGTCGTGGTCCTTGTCCATTTTGGGGCCACCACGATGTCCCCTGGGGTCACCTAGAGCTGCCCCCCAAAGTGGCCTTGTCCTCTCCTGTCCCCCCCCGCGTCACCCCTCCCTTGGGGA
>NW_010972796.1:17806-21171 GCF_000737465.1 Haliaeetus leucocephalus
CTGGTCTCGTTTGGGGGGGCAGCTCAACCCTATAAGAGCCACTTGAGAATCTCTGGTCTCATTTGGGGGGAGTTTAGGGCGTTTTTGGGAGGCGTTAGCGTGGTTTTGGAAGTCACTTGTGGCTGGCCCGATTGCACATTAGGTGTTGCAAAATCTTTGCTATTTTATGGGACAAGCATTTTGGGGTATTTAGGGGCATTTTGGGGACCTTAGGGCTGCCCCAACCCTATAGCAGCCAATGGAGAATCTCTGAGCTCACATGGGACACATTTTGGGGGAGGTTTAGGGGGCGATTGGGACTGGTCCAACCTTTTATCAGCCACCGGAGAATCTGTGTTCTTTTACAGAAGAGTTTTGGGGGGGGACTTAGGGTTTTTTGGGGGTAATTTGGGCCGACCCAACTTTATATCGGCCACCAGAAAATCCTTTTGCAGAAGAGATTTTTGGGGGGATTTAGTGAGGTTTTGGGGGTAATTTGGGCCGACCCAACTTTATATCGGCCACCAGAAAATCCTTTTACAGAACAGATTTTTGGGGGGATTTAGGGTGTTTTGGGGGGTGATTTGGGCTGACCCAACCCTATACTGGCCACCAGAGAATCTGTGTCCTTTTATAGAACAGTTTTTTGGGGGGATTTAGGGTCTTTCTGGGGGTGATTTGGCCCGAACCAACCCTATATCGGCCACCAGAGAATCTTTGGCCTCCTATAGGACACGTTGGGGGGGGCGATCAGGCATAACCCAACCCTATATAAGCCCCTGGAGAATCTCTGATCCCACATGGGGGTTTTGAGGAGGGTTGTTGGGTGGGGGGGGGGGTTGGGGGCGCAGTTAACCCCTGCTGTGCCACGCAGGAGGCGGAGGTGGAGCACCGGGTGGCGGAGATGAAGCGTGAAGGCTTCTGGTCGTTGCGGCGTCTGCCTAAGGTCCCGGAGCCGGCCCGTCCCAAGGTCCACTGGGATTATCTCTGCGAGGAGATGCAGTGGTTGGCCGCCGACTTTGCCCAGGAACGGCGCTGGAAGAGGGGTGTCGCCCGCAAGGTGGGCTTCCCGCCCATGGGGATGGGAAGGGGCTCAGCCAATGGACGAGATTCAACCCCATAGTAGCCACTGGAGAACCTCTGGTTGCATCTTCAAGAGGTTTGGAGGAGGTTCAACCCCTTGGAGAGCCTCTGGGGGCATCTCCGAGGGGTTTGGAAGAACGTCGGGAGAGGTTCAACGCCATAGTACCTACTGGAGAACCTCTGGTGGCATTTCTGAGGGGTTTGGAGGAGTTTTGGGAGAGGTTCAACGCCTTGGCGAACCTCTGGTGGCATCTCTGAGGGGTTTGGAAGAACGTCGGGAGAGGTTCAACGCCATAGTACCTACTGGAGAACCTCTGGTGGCATCTCTGAGGGGTTTGGAGGAGTTTTGGGAGAGGTTCAACGCCTTGGCGAACCTCTGGTGGCATCTCCGATGAGTTTGGAAGAACTTCAGGGCGGGCTCAACCCTATAGCAGCCACCCGAGAGTCCCCTCCCCTACTCTGGGAGTTTGGGAGGATCCCCTCATGGGTGCCCCCCACCCAGGTGGTGCGGATGGTGATGCGGCACCACGAGGAGCAGCGGCAGAAGGAGGAGCGGGCCAAGCGGGAGGAGCAGGCCAAGCTACGCCGGGTGGCCGCTGCCATTGCCAAGGAGGTCAAGCAGTTCTGGAGCAACGTGGAGAAGGTGAGGACCCCCCCCCCCCACCCATGGGTGCCATCCCCCCACCCATGGGTGCCACCACCCCCCCCGAGCGCCTGCCACAGGTCATCACGTGGTTTTGGGGTCTCACTAGGGTTCTTGGATGGTTTTTTTTGGATGCGGAGCTACTGGGTGGCCACCACCCCCAGAGCACCCATGGGTGCTGGGCAGCATGTGCCTGACACCCCTCCCACCGCCTCCAGGGCTACTGACCCCCACCAGGTGGCCACCACCCCCTGGGCACCCATGGGTGCTCGGCAGTGTGTATCTAGCTACCTTTGGGCCACCAACGTTTCTGAGCGGCCACCAGTTCTTCTTGGTGATCTCCAACCCCCAGGGCACCCAAGGGTGCTTAGCACCCTGTCCAGCCACTCTGGGGCTACAGATTCCCCTCGATGGCCACCAGCTCCAGGGCACCCACAGGTGCCGAACAGCACATCCTTAACTGCCTGTTGGCTATCAAGTCTGTCTATGTGGCCACCACTCCTTAGAACACCCAGAGGTGCTTAGCGTGCTGTTTTGTCGTAACGTGGCAACCGCTGGGCTACCAAACCACCTCGGGTGGTTACCACCCTCCCTGTGGCACCCATGGGTGCACAACATCACGGACCCAATCACCGCAGGCTACCAAACCCCCTTAGATGGCCACCACCCAAAGGTGCCTGGCACCCCGCAATATGCCATGCTTGGGCTACCAAAACCCCTGGGTGGCCACCACCCACTGTGTGTCCCCATCCCCTGGGCCACCAAACCCCCGGGTGACCCCCCCACCAGGAGCACCCAAGGGTGCCCAGTTTCTTGTCATTGCTGAGCCTGGTCACTCCTGGGCTACCAAATCCCCCTGGTTGGCCACCACCCATTGGGCATCCCCACGTGCAGTCCCCTTCCAGCGTGGTTATTCATTGGGCTAGCAGCCTTTGCTGAGGGGCTACTAACTCTTGGGGCACCCAAGGGTGCCCAGCACCACATCCCCAAGCCCCACTGGGCTACCAAGCTCCCTTGGGTGGCCACCATCACCCTTGACAGCCATTTTGTCTTGCTATTGTAGTGCTGCAGCACATGGCCAGTGGGCAGTTGGCCAGTGAGTGCCCATGGTGGTCACTGGGTGGCCGGTGGTCACCTGTGGTGGCCAGTGAGCGGCCAGTGGTTGCCTATAGTGGCCACTAGGTGCTCGTTGGGTGCCCATGGTGCCCTGTGGTCATCTGTTGGGTGGTTGTGGTGGCCATTAGGTGCCCGTTCATTGCCTGTGGTGACCATTGGGTGGCCACTGGGTGCCTATGGTGGCTTTTGACTGTTTGCAGTGGTTGTTGGGTGGCTATTGGGTGCCTGCGGTGGCTCTTGGTTGCTCGTAGTGGCTGCTGATTGCCCGTGGTGGCCATTGGCTGCCTGTTGGTTGCCAACAGTGACTTGGGTGGTGGCTGGTTGCCCATGGTGGCCGTTGGGTGGCCAGCGGTGGTTGTTGGTTGCCACGGGGTGGTTGTTGGGTGACCCGCAGTGGCTGTTGGGTGGCTGCTCTAGCTGTTGGATGGCTCTTGGTTGCCCATGGTGGCCATTAGGTGGCCATTGGTTGCCTGTGGTGGCCTTTGGGTGGCCGTTGGTCATCCATGTTGGCCGTTGGTTGCCTGTGGTGACCATTTGGTGGCTG
>NW_010972796.1:21250-22370 GCF_000737465.1 Haliaeetus leucocephalus
GGGTGGTTGTTGGGTGACCCGCAGTGGCTGTTGGGTGGCTGTTGGTCATCCATGTTGGTTGCCCGTCGGTTGGCTGTTGATTGCTCACGGTGGCTGTTGGGTGGCCCTTGGGTAGCATTGGGTGGCCCTCGATCATCATGGTAGCTGTTGATGGCTTATGGTGGCCATCAGGTGGCTGTTGGTCATCTGTGTTGGCTATTGGTTGGCTGTTGGTCATCTGTGTTGGCTATTGGTTGCCCATGGTGGCTGTTGGGTTGTAGCTGGTTGCCCATGGTGGCTGTTGGGTGGCCGTTGGTTGCCTGTGGTGGCCTTTGGGTGGCCGTTGGTCATCCATGTTGGCCGTTGGTTGCCTGTGGTGACCATTTGGTGGCTGCTGGGTGGCCGTTGGTTGCTCGTGGTGGCTGTTGGGGGGTATTGCGTGGCCCTTGGTCACCCATGGGGGCCGTTGGGGGGCCCTTGGGTGCTGAGGCGCAGCGGTCGGCGCAGGTGGTGCAGTTCAAGCAGCAGTCGCGGCTGGAAGAGAAGCGGAAGAAGGCCCTGGACCTGCAGCTGGACTTCATCGTGGGCCAGACCGAGAAATACTCGGACCTGCTGAGCCGAAGCCTCAACGCCCCCCGGGCCCCCCCCGGGGCGCCCCGTCGGGGTCCTCCCGCCCCCCACTCCCACCTCGCCCACCAAGGTGGGTGCCAGCGCCGTGGGGTCGGGGACGCGGGGGGCACCCAGGGGTGCTGGGGACGGTGGAGAGGGGACGAGGGCACCCAGAGGGGACGGGGACAAGGGGAGAGGGCACTTTGGGGTGGTGGGGAGGGGGCGGAGGGTCAGGGACACCCGTGGGTGCTGGAGGGGGGGTTGGTGACACCTAGAGAGGATGGGGACACCCTGTGGGTGCTGGGGAGGGAAGAAGGGGGACAGGGGCCACCGGTGGGTGCTGAGCCCTGCCTCTTCCTCCCCAAAAGATGGGGACATGGAGCTGCAGGACGAGGAGGACGTCGCCGAGGGTCCCCCCCCCGAGGCGCGACGCCGGGAGCTGGAGCTGCTCAAGCGGGAGGGGGAGCTGCCCTTGGAGGAGCTGCTGGGCTCCCTGCCCCCCCAGGTAACCCCCCCACCCTGCACCCCACTT
>NW_010972796.1:22406-22794 GCF_000737465.1 Haliaeetus leucocephalus
CACCCCCCCCCCACTCACCCCAGTGTCTTGTGTGTGTCCCCCCCACCCCGTCCCAGGCGCTGCTGCGGAGGAACAAGCGGCCTTGGGAACCCCGCGAGGAGGACGAGGAGTTTGCGGCCGAGGAGGAGGAAGGTGAGGATGGGATGGGGCAGGGACGGGACGGGGGGGCTGTCACCCGTCCTTGGGGGTCTGTCACCCATTTCTGGGGTTCTGGCACCTGTCCTCGGGGGGTCTGGCACCCATTTTTGGGGGTCTGGCACCTGTCCTCGGGTGGTTGTCACCCATCCCAAGTTGTCACCCATCCCAAGTTGTCACCCATCCCCAGGGGTCTCTCACCCGTCCTTGGTGTTTGTCACCCATTTCTGGGGGTCTGTCACCTGTCCCCAGG
>NW_010972796.1:25443-26713 GCF_000737465.1 Haliaeetus leucocephalus
CCACCCCCAAGAAGGAGATCACCGACATCGCCGCCGCCGCCGAGAGCCTCCAGCCCAAGGGCTACACCTTGGCCACCACCCAGGTAACTAAACCTTCCCCCACACCCCCCCCAGCACCCGTGGGTGCTGCGGGGAGGGGGTCGCCCACCGCTGCACCCTTCCCAGGTGAAGACCCCCATTCCCCACCTGCTGCGGGGCACCCTACGGGAGTACCAGCACATCGGACTGGACTGGTTGGTCACCATGTACGAGAAGAAACTCAACGGGATCTTGGCTGACGAGATGGGGTTGGGCAAGACCATCCAAACCATCTCCCTCCTGGCTCACCTCGCCTGCGAGAAGGGTGAGGGGTGCCCCCCGCCCATCCCTGGAGGGTCCCCAGTCTCTGCCGGGGCTTCGGGAGGCGCTCGGCGTTTTGGGTGGGAGCTGCTTGGGTACCGTTGGGTGCTGTGGGGTCTTCGCAGGGTCTGTAGGGCCCACCTAGGTTGTCCTTGGGTACCGCTGGGAGCTGCAGGATCCTTGTAGGGTCTCTAGAAATCATCTAGACCGTCCTTGTGTATCGTTGGGTGCTGCAGAGTCTTTGTAGGGTCTCTAGGGCCCATCTGAGCACCCTTGGGTGCTGTGGGGTCTTTGTAGGGTCTTCAAGGCCCATCTTGGTGCTGCCTGACCACCCTTAAATGCTGTGAGATATTTGAGTGGTCCGTAGGTCCCTACAGGCTCCCCAAGCACCCATGGGTGCTGTGGGCTCCTTTTCAGGTCTTTAGATTTCTACTGATTCTCAACACCTGTGCGTCCTGTAAGCTTTTTATAGGGTCTTTTGGTTCCTGCCAGTTCCCTGAGCACCCATGGGTGCTGTAGGCACCTTACAGGGTCTGTAGGTCCTCATGGGCTCCTCGAGCACCCGTGGGTGCTGTGGGCACCTTACAGGGTCTGTAGGTCCTCATGGGCTCCTCGAGCACCCGTGGGTGCTGTAGGCACCTTACAGGGTCTGTAGGTCCTCATGGGCTCCTCGAGCACCCGTGGGTGCTGTAGGCTCCTTACAGGGTCTGTAGGTCTTCCTGGGCTCCTCGAGCACCCGTGGGTGCTGTAGGCTCCTTATAGGGTTTGTAAGTTCTCATGAAGTTGCCTAAGCACCCATGGGTGCTGTAGGTTCCTTATAGGGTCTGTAGGTCCTCCTGGGCTCCTCGAGCACCCGTGGGTGCTGTAGGCTCCTTACAGGGTCTGTAGGTCCTCCTGGGCTCCTCGAGCACCCGTGGGTGCTGTAGGCTCC
>NW_010972796.1:27364-27985 GCF_000737465.1 Haliaeetus leucocephalus
CGAGCGGGTGGGGGGCACCCATGGGTGCTGGGACAGCACCCCAAGGGGCTTTGGGACACCTCAGGGTGGTCGGGAAGCCGGGTGTGCTGGCAAACAGCCTGGGGTACTGAGGATTTGGGGGCAGTCTGGAGATGTTGGGGGGCACCCATGGGTGCTCGTGTGACCGTTTGGGGTGCCCTGTAGCTGCTTTGGGGTACCTGTGGGTGCACCAGAGCCACCCGGGGGGCACCCATGGGTGCTCTGTGACCGTTTGGGGTGCCCTGTAGCTGCTTTGGGGTACCTGTGGGTGCACCAGAGCCACCCGGGGGGCACCCATGGGTGCTCTGTGACCATTTGGGGTGCCCTGTAGCTGCTTTGGGGTACCTGTGGGTGCACCAGAGCCACCCGGGGGGCACCCATGGGTGCTCTGTGACCATTTGGGGTGCCCTGTAGGTGCCTGGGGTTGCTCTGAGAAACCCGTGAGTCCTCCGTAACCCTCCCCTGGCCGGCGGGGGGCACCCATGGGTGCACGGCGGGCTAACGAGGGGGGGCTGTTCCCTCTCCGCAGCCAGCGGCGGTTGTTGCTGACGGGGACGCCGCTGCAGAACAGCCTGATGGAGCTGTGGTCCCTGATGCACTTCC
>NW_010972796.1:27995-29939 GCF_000737465.1 Haliaeetus leucocephalus
GGGGTACCCCCATTTCGGGGCTCAGCTGACTCAAGGTGACCCCTATTTTGGGGTACCCCCATTTCGGGGCTCAGCTGACTCAGGGTGACCCCTATTTTTGGGGTACCCCCATTTCGGGGCTCAGCTGACTCAGGGTGACCCCTATTTTGGGGTACCCCCATTTCAGGGTGCAGCTGGGTGGGGTGTAACCCCATTTTGGGGCGCCCCTGTGGGTCCCCCCGTTTCAGACCGCACCCCAAGTCCCCCCGCAGCTCACCCCTGCCCCATTCCCTCCACCCCACGGTTCCTCCCCCCACCCCAGCTTTATTTCTGGGGGGGGGGTCACCCCTATATCGTGGGGTGGAACCCCGAAACTTGCCAGCAGCTGATTGGTCGCTCTCCTAGGTGCTCCGCCCCTTCCTGCTCCGCCGGTTGAAGGTGGACGTGGAGAAGCAGATGCCCAAGAAGTACGAGCACGTCCTCAAGTGCCGCCTCTCCAAGCGCCAGCGCTACCTCTACGATGACTTCATGGGCCAGGCCAGGTGGGTGACGCGTCCCCGACGCGTCCCCTACGCCGTCACCCGCGACCAAACCCCCCCCTTGACCTTCTGCGCGTTCCCTTTTCCGACAGCACCAAGGCCACCCTGGCCAGCGGACATTTCATGAGCGTCATCAACGTGCTGATGCAGCTCCGCAAGGTTTGCAACCATCCCGATCTCTTCGAGCCCCGGCCCGTCCACTCGCCCTTCATCACCGAAGGCATTTGCTTCGTCACCGCCTCCCTCGTCCTCCGCGCCCTCGACCCCGACCCCTTCAAGGTGACGACGTCGGGGACACCAGTGGAGCGTGCGGGGTTGGGCCATGGAAGGGTTTGAGGGGCACCAGGAGATGGTTCGAGGTGGCTTTGGGTGACCTGGTGGGGTCACCGGCACTCAGGGACGCTAGGGTGGCCTTCTGGTGGCATTTGTGAGGAGATAGAGGCGCTCGGGTGGCCTTCTGGTGGCATTTGTGGGGAGGTGGATGCATCAGGTGAAAGGTTCAAGGTCATCTTGACCGGGATTATGGAGGTAGGAGCGTCACAGGCCACCGCGTCATTCTCACCAGCACTTGGGGCCACCACCGTGACCTGTGGTGGCACTTCTGGGGAGGTAGAGGCGCTAGGGTGGTCTTCTGGTGGCATTTGTGGGGAGGTGGAGGACGCGGGATGCATCAGGTGAAGGATTCAAGGTCATCTTGACCGGGATTATGGAGGTAGGAGTGTCACAGGCCACCGCGTCATTCTCACCAGCACTTGGGGGCCACCACCGTGACCTGTGGTGGCACTTCTGGGGAGGTAGAGGCGCTAGGGTGACCCTGCGGTGGCATCTGTTGGGGGTGTAGGGCACAGAGGTGATGGCCCGAGGTGCCACCGTGCCCAGGACCGTGGTGGGATTAGGGGACAGCCGGTGACATCCCTGCGGTTGTCCCCCCAGCACGTGGACATGGGGCTGTTCGACCTGGTGGCCCTGGAGGGCCGGGTGTCCCGCTACGCCGCCGACACCTTCCTGCCCCGCTGGCGGGTGACGCGTCGCCTGGTCGAGGACGTCGCCGCCGCCCCCGACCCCCCGCCGCGCCCCAAACCTGTCCGCATGAAAGTCAACCGGTGAGGGGGACCTTGGGGTCACTGGGGTGCTGGTGGGACCCGTTGGGATGGTCTTGGGGACACTTGGGTGATGGAGAGAAATTGGGGACACTGGGATGGCCTTGGGGACACCATGGTTGTCTTGGGGACATCTGGGTGATGGGGGGAACTTGGAGACACCACAGTGGCCTTGGGGACGCCATGGGTGCCTTGGGGACACTTGGGTGATGGAGGGAACTTGGGGACACTGGGATGGCCTTGGATATGCCATGGTTGTCTTGGGGACATCTGGGTGATGGGGGGAACTTGGAGACACCACAGTGGCCTTGGGGACACCATGGGTG
>NW_010972796.1:35325-35531 GCF_000737465.1 Haliaeetus leucocephalus
TCCCCTTAAATTTGGGGACGTTTGGGGACGTTTTGGGGATGTTGGGGACATCGGGGGTATCAGGGACCCAGGTGCTGCGCGAGCACCCACTTCCCTGATCTCCCACTAATCTGCCCTTAAATTTGGGGACGTTTTGGGGACATTTAAGGGGTTATCGGGGACGTTGGGGACATCAGGGTCATCAGGGACGCAGGTGCTGCGCGAGC
>NW_010972796.1:35701-35918 GCF_000737465.1 Haliaeetus leucocephalus
CTGATGTTCTCATGTTTCACCCGTGTCCCTAATGATGTCCCTAGTGCTGATCTCATGTCCCCGCTGATGTCCCCATGTCCCCAGGGATGATCCCACTGGTGTCTTCGTGTCCCTAGCGCCATCCCCATCCATCATGATGTCCCCGTTGATGACCCCATGTCCCCAGTAGTGTCCCCACTGATGTCCCCATGTCCCCAGGGATGATCCCACTGGTGTC
>NW_010972796.1:36266-37497 GCF_000737465.1 Haliaeetus leucocephalus
CCCCCCCCAGGGAAGCTGCAGACGCTGGACGTGCTGCTGCGGCGCCTGAAGGCGGGGGCCCACCGCGTCCTCATCTTCACCCAGATGACCCGGATGCTCGACGTCCTCGAGCGTTTCCTCACCTACCACGGCCACATCTACCTGCGCCTGGACGGCAGCACCCGCGTCGAGCAGCGCCAGGTGCGGGGGGGGGCGGGGGGGGCACCCGCGCATCCAGCCTCCGACACCCTCGGACCCCCACCCATGGAGACCCCCAGGTCTCCAGGAACCTTCCCGTGATCCCACCTTGGAGCCACATCTCAACGGCTTCATGGTGGTAGCACCGAGGACCCAAGTGTCCTGGGGGGCACCCACGTGTCCAGGAGGGGACCCGAGTGTCCGGACGCTGACACCCTCGGACCCCCACCCATGGAGACCCCCAGGTCTCCAGGAACCTTCCCGTGATCCCACCTCGTAGCCACATCTCAACGTCTTGATGGTGGCACGGAGGATTCTGACATCCAGGAGGGACCCGGGTGTCCGGGTCCTCCTCTAACGTGGGACCCTGGCGTCCGGACGGCGCCGCGCTTCTCCCCGCAGGCCCTGATGGAACGTTTCAACGCCGACAAGCGCATCTTCTGCTTCATCCTCTCAACCCGCAGCGGCGGCGTTGGCGTCAACCTGGCGGGCGCCGACACCGTCATCTTCTACGACAGCGACTGGAACCCCACCATGGACGCCCAAGCCCAGGACCGGTGTCACCGCATCGGTCAGACCCGTGACGTCCACATCTACCGGTACGTCGAACCTCCTGGACGACTAAGTCCTCGCCGGGTCCTTCGTTGTCACCTTAACCCCCAACGCTTTGTCCCCTTCTCAGGCTCATCAGCGAGAGGACGGTGGAGGAGAACATCCTCAAGAAGGCCAACCAGAAGAGGATGTTGGGAGATATGGCCATCGAGGGGGGGAACTTCACTACTGCCTACTTCAAACAGGTAGATGAGGACCCGGGCGGCCGAGCACCAACATCCTTGGTGTCCAGGAACCTCCTCCTGGTCCCATCTTGGAGCCACATCTCAATGGCTTGATGGTGGCAGGGGGGGGACCCAGGTGTCCAGGCCTGGCGCTGCCCCCACCACCACCACCACCACCACCATCCTTCTCCCTCAGCAAACGATCCGGGAGCTGTTCGACATGGCGCCGGAGGAACCGGGACGTCGGGAGCCTGAGAAGGAGAAGGACAAGGAGAAGG
>NW_010972796.1:37529-38783 GCF_000737465.1 Haliaeetus leucocephalus
CCTGGTGGCCATGATGTCCTCAACATCCCTGATGTCCCCCCATCTCCTTGATATCCTTGATGTCCAGCAATCTTCCTGCTGTTCCTCATGTCTCCTAACGTCCCTGATGTCCCTTGATCTCCCTGATGTCCCCAACGTCCCATCCCAGATGGCCCCAACACCCCTGATCTCCTCCGATCTCCTCTGATGTCCCCAACATCCCTGATGTCTTTCACGTCCCCAACATCCTTGTTGTCCCCAACATCCCATCCCAGATGGCCCCAACACCCCTGATGTCCCCGATCTCCTCCAGTCTCCTCTGATGTCCCCAACATCCCCGATGTCTTTCACGTCCCCAACATCCTTGATGGCCCCAACGTCCCTGACGTCCACCACATCCCTGGTATCGCCCACATCCCTGCGTCCCTCGTGTCCCCGACGTCCCCAAGGCCCCTGACGTCCCCGTGTCCCCAGGCGCTGTGTGGAGCCGAGGACCCCGAGGACATCCGGGCGGCCTCGCAGGCGCAGGCGGAGCGAGTGGCGGCGCTGGCCGAGTTCAGCGAGAGCCTCAGCCCCGAGGAGGAGCGCGGCGGCCCCGAGCCTGAGGAAGAACTCTCCAAGGCCGAGCAGGAGATTGCTGCCTTGGTCGAGCAGGTGGGGACCCGGGTGGCCAGGGGGTTCAGGAGAACCTGGGCGGTTGGGAATTGGAAGATCTCCGGGGGGTTCAGGAGAACCTGGGCGGTTGGGGGTCTGGAGGGACCAAGATCTCCGGGGAGTTCAGGAGAACCTGGGCAGTTGGGAATTGGAAGATCTCGGGGGGTTTAGGAGAACCTGGGCGGTTGGGGGTCTGGAGGGACCCAGGTGAGACCCAGGTGTCCGGGGAGGATTTGGGACCACCCCAGCACCCAAGGGTGGAGGTCGGGGGGACACACCGGCGTCCGAGGGACCCAGGTGTCCGTCCGGCGTTTCAGCTGACGCCCATCGAGCGCTACGCCATGAACTTCTTGGAGGCGTCGCTGGAGGACGTCAGCCGGGAGGAGCTCAAGCAGGCGGAGGTGCGTGACGTTTTGGGGGGGGCCACCCATGGGTGCTGGGTGTCCCAGAGGGTCTCGCCTTGGGGCGGGGGGCGCCCGGAGAGGGTCCCGTTTTGGGTCAGGGGGCACCCACGGGCGCTTCCCCTGCAGGAACAGGTAGAGGCGGCGCGGAAGGACATCGACCAGGCCAAGGGCGGGGGGCGCTTCCGCCTGCCCCCCCAGGAGGAGGAGGAGGAGGAGG
>NW_010972796.1:40937-41141 GCF_000737465.1 Haliaeetus leucocephalus
CCGACCGCGCCCTCAAGATGGCCGACCGCACGACCCCTCGGAACGGCCAAGGTGGTGGCCCCAAGATGGCCGACTGGAGCCGCTCCAAAATGGCCACCTGGGCGGCAAGATGGCCGACAGCGACTCCAAGATGGCCGACCCGACCCCACCCAAAATGGTTCTTGGGACCCGAAGATGGCCGACTGGAACGTCCCAAGATGGCCG
>NW_010972796.1:41206-42067 GCF_000737465.1 Haliaeetus leucocephalus
CTTGCATGCGGTGATGTCAGAGGCGGTGGCCATCTTGATCCATGTGATGTCACAACCAGCAGCCATTTTGATCCATGTGATGTCAGAGACGGTGGCCATCTTGAACCTGGTGATGTCAGAGCCGGCAGCCGTCTTGATCCATGTGATGTCACAGCCAGCAGCCGTCTCGATCCCAGCAGACGTCAGAGCGGGCGGCCATCTTGATCTCAGTGGATGTCGGAGCGGGCGGCCATCTTGACCATGACAGGTGTGGGAACTAGCAGCCATCTTGACTCCAATGGATGTCGTAACCGGCGGCCATCTTGAAACACAGTGAATGTCGCAGCCCACGGCCATCTTGACCCCAGCAGATGTGAGACTCGGTGGCCATCTTGAGCTCAGCGGCTATCAGCCGGTGGCCATCTTGATCCTGGCAGACATGGCCCCTGGCAGCCATCTTGACTCCAGCAGACGCCAGTGCTGGCAGCCATCTTGACCCCAGCAGACATAGGACCTGGCAGCCATCTTGACTCCAGTGGACATCTGAGCCGGCGGCCATCTTGACTCCAGTGGACGTCGGAGCCGGCGGCCATCTTGACCCTGGCAGCGATGAAACCCGGCGGCCATTTGACTCCAGCGGCTGTCCGAGCCGATGGCCATCTTGCCTCTGGCAGCCCCCTCGCCTCCCTCCCGTGGCCGTCCGAGCTGGCGGCCATCTTGCGACGGGAGCTGGCAGCCGGCGGCCCAACAAGAGTCGGGGGGGGACCCCGGGGGGTGCCGGGGGGGCGTTTTTTACCCGTGTACATTGGCGGGGGCCCGACCCCCTGTACAGCCCCATGTAAAATAGGTTCCTTTTGAACACGATCTATGCAAAGGTGCTTT
>NW_010972796.1:44387-45143 GCF_000737465.1 Haliaeetus leucocephalus
CCTTGGCGCCCCCAAAAGTGGCCTCGGTGCCCCCAAAAGTGGCTTCGTCAACCCCAAAACTGGCCTCGGCACCCCCAAAACTGGCCTCGGCGCCCCCAAAACTGGCCTCGGCGACCCCAAAACTGGCCTCGTCACCCCCAAAATTACCCTGGGGACCCCCAAAATGGCCTTGGGGAACCCCAGAAAGCTGTCGGGGAACACCAAAATTGCCCCCAGTGCCCCAAAATTGTCTTGGGGCTTTTCTGGAGGATCCCAGCTGGGGTAGGTATAGATGGGGTGCTCAAAAGCGCTAAAAGTGCCTTAAAAATTTAAGCAGGGACCCCCAAAATGGCCCTGGGGACCCCAAAAAATGTGCTTGGTGACCCCAGAAAGCTGCAAGGGGGACCCTAAAATTGGCCCAAACGTCCCAAAAGTTGCTTGCGGGATTCTAGGAGTTCTTTTAGGGCGGTTCCAGCTTGGTAGAGGTGGATGGAACATCCAAAAATGCTGAAAGTGGCCCCAAAAATCGCCATGGGGGCCCCAAAAATGATCCGGGGGGGGGGGGGCAAAATCTGGGGGGGGACCCCAAAATGGACCCCAGAGCCCCCAAAGTCATCTGGGCTCCTTTGGGGCTGTTTTGGAGGGGTCCCCTTTTTGATAAAGAGTTCAAAAAGGCTGAAAGTGCCCCAGAAACGATCTGGGGGGGGGGGACACCCCAAAACCACCCTGCCCCTCCCCAAGTCCCTTGGGGTCCACCCAGACCTTTCAGGGCCCCCC
>NW_010972796.1:48689-48999 GCF_000737465.1 Haliaeetus leucocephalus
CATGGCCGACGTCCCTGTAGAGCAACACGGCTGATGTCCCCACAAGATGATCGTGGCCAAGATCCCCACGGGGCGCTGTGGGTTCCCCTGAGGGGGTACTGTGGGTGTCCCCACGCTGTCCCCAAAATGTCCCCGTGTCCGTGTGTCCCCCCCAGCTGGCAGAGCTGCAGGACAAGGCCACCTCGGCCGAGACCAAGGTGCTGGAGATGGGGACGACGGTGGAGGGGCTGCAGTGGGACAGCGCCAAGCTGCGCAAGCGCGAGGGACGCCTCGACCGCCACCTCGCCGAAGCCCTCGAGCAGGTGACCCC
>NW_010972796.1:50776-52050 GCF_000737465.1 Haliaeetus leucocephalus
CCCGCAGGTGGCCCTACGCTCGCTGCCGGAGGAGGCGGTGAAGGAGACGCTGGAGTACAAGGTGTTGCAGTCCCAGTTCTCCCTCCTCTACCACGAGAGCCTCCAAGTGAAGACGCAGTTGGACGAGGCCCGCGCCCTGCTCCTGGCCACCAAGAACAGCCACCTGCGCCACATCGAGCACATGGAGGTGAGGGGACGTGTCCCCGAGGTGGCCTCGGCTGTCTCCAAGGCTCCTGGGGGTTCCCCGGGGTGTCCCGTTGGTCCTGGAGGTCATGGGAAGTCACGGCATCCAACTGTTGGGCGTCCAAGATGGCCACCTCCATCATAGTGAGAACGTGGAGGTGGCTCTTGATGTCATCAAGGCGTCCCCAAGTGTCCTTGGAGCTCCCCGGGGTGTCCCATTGGTCCTGGGGGTCATGGGACGTCACGGCATCCAACTGTTGGCCATCCAAGATGGCCACCTCCATCATAGTGAGAACGTGGAGGTGGGTCGTGATGTCACCAAGGTGTCCCCAAGTGTCCTCAAGTATCTTCAGGGCTCCGCAGGGTGTCTGGGGGTCAGGGGGTGTCATGGCGTGTCCAGCTCATGGCCATCCAAGATGGTCGCCTCGCTGACACTGACATGTCTATGTGTCCCTGTCCCCCATGTGCTCCGTGTTTCCATGTCCCCCACGTCCCTCGTGTCCTCCGTGTCCTCTGTGTGTCCTGTGTCCCCTGCGTCCTCCATGTCGTCGTGTCCGTGTCCCCCCCTTCTCCACATCCCCCATGTCCCCCGTCTCCCTCGTGTTCTCCACGTCCTCGGTGTCCTCCACGTCCTCGGTGTCCTCCATGTTCTCCGTGTCTTCCATGTCCCCATTTCCTCCACATTTTCCATGTTCTCCGCCTCCCCGTGTCCCCTATGTTCTCCGTGTCCCCATGTCCTCCACGTCCCCCGTGTCCTCCACATCCCCTACATCCTCCATGTCCCCGTTTCCCCTCTCCGCGTCCCCCCACCGGGGGCAGAGTGATGAGCTGGGGGTGCAGAAGCGGCTGCGGACGGAGGGGATCCAGCTGGAGGACACGCTGGCCCAGGTGCGCAAGGAGTACGAGATGCTGCGCATCGAGTTCGAGCAGAACCTGGCGGCCAACGAGCAGGCGGGTGAGACCCACGGCGCGACCCACGGCTGCCGAAAACCCCCTCGGAGGACCCGCCGGGGCGCGGGGGGCCGTAGAGAGCGGGAGAGAGGGGCCGCGGAGGGGGCGGGCTGGGCACGGGTGGGTCTGGGGACGCTCTG
>NW_010972796.1:53484-53749 GCF_000737465.1 Haliaeetus leucocephalus
TAGGGGGACCTGGGGGGGGGAGAGTGAGGGGCTTTCAAAGAGGCAAGATGCAAATGAGATGCAAACGGAGTGGGGTGGGGCAGGAAGGCGCAAGAGAGCCAGAAGGAGATGAAGCTGCTGTTGGACATGTACAAGTCGGCGCCGAAGGAGCAGCGGGACAAGGTGCAGCTGATGGCGGCCGAGAGGAAGAGCAAGGCTGAGGTCAGGGCACGCGAACGGCACGCGAACACGCTAACACACGCGAACGGCACGTTAACGCGTGCAG
>NW_010972796.1:54053-55003 GCF_000737465.1 Haliaeetus leucocephalus
ACACTAAGGCCACACTAATGCACACTGACTACTTGTTAATTTACAGCAACACACGTTGGTGCTGTGTTAATGCACACTAATGGCGTGTTGATGCGTGCTAACGGCGTGTTAATGCACATTAACACCGGCTAATGTCACGTTAATGCATGCTAGCGCACGCTAACCGCGTGTTAATACTTGCTAATGCACACTGGCGGCATGTTAAGGCACGCTAATGGCATGCTAATGCATTCTAATGGCACGTTAACGCACACTAGCACACGCTAATGGCACGTTAATGCACGCTAACTGCATGGTAACGAACGCTAGCTACACGTTAATGCACGCTAACGGCATGCTAACGCATGCTAATGCATGCTGACTACATGTTAGTGCTCGCCCATGGCATGCTAACACGCTAACGCACGCTAACGGCACGCTAACGGCACGCTGACGCGCGTTCCCTCGCACCGAGCTCCCCCGCCACTCTCTCAGGCCGGGCCCTTGCGTCGCTCCCTCCCGCCATTACCTCACGGTTACCTCACGCCGCTCCCTCGCGCGACGACCTCGCCCCCTTTCCTCCCGCCATCGCCTCGCGTGCTTACTTCACGCTATTGCCTCATGCGATGACCTCACCATGTCACCTCGTGCCGTTACCTCACACGATTATTTCACGCTATTGCCTCGCCCCGTTACCTCACGCCATTACCTCACGCCATTACCTCATGTGATTACCTCACGCCGTGACCTCACGCACCGTTACTTTTTGCTGTAACCTCATGCCGTGACCTCACATCATCCTCTCGCACTGTTCCCTCACGCTGTTAGCTGGCATCGTTACCTCATGCTGTTATCTCACGCCATTACCTCATGCTGTTACCTCACGCTGTTACCTCGTGTCATTACCTCACGCTGTTACCTCACACCATTACCTCACGCCATTAGCTCGTGTCATTACCTCACGCTGTTAC
>NW_010972796.1:61965-62386 GCF_000737465.1 Haliaeetus leucocephalus
ACTGGGAGCACTGGGTGCTACCGGCAGAGGTAGTGGGAGCACTGGGAAGGATTTGGAAGAGCTGGGAGGGGGCTGAGGGTTACTGGGAAGGGACGTGGGGCAGCTGGGGATTACTGGGAGGTTACTGGTGAGTAACTGGGAGCACTGGGCAGGCGCTGTGCAGCACCCTGACGGGCGCCCTGGCCACCCGGGCGGTTCTCCAGGCCGTGGGGGTGGGCGACGGCGCCGCCACCGTCACCGGGGCCACCCTCACCTGGGTGCTGCGGGGTGAGTGTCGTGTCCCCGACCCCAAAAACCCCCGGTTTCACCCCAAAATCCCTCTCGGAACCCCAAATCCACAGCTGACCCCAAAGTGTTTTGGTTTTACCCCAAAAATTCCCCTCTCTCACTCCCAACCCTATTTTTGAACCTGAAATTTCCC
>NW_010972796.1:62475-63073 GCF_000737465.1 Haliaeetus leucocephalus
AAAATTGCCCGTTTTCACCCCAAAACCGGTGCCCCCGCAGACGGGGTGGGGATGGTGACCCGCATCACCTTCGCCTGGCTCCAGGGGTGAGCACTGGGACGGACTGGGAGGGCACTGGGAGGGGACTGGGATGGACTGGGAGGCATCGAGAGGGGATTGGAGTACTGGAAGGATACTGGGGTAGACTGGGAGAAGGGTGGGAGGCACTGAGACAGGAGTGGGAGTTACTGGGAGAGGATTGAAGTATACTGGGAGGATATGGGGATGGATTGGGCAGGTGACTGGGAGCACTGGGCAGGTGACTGAGAGTTACTGGGAGCGCTGGGGAGGTGACTGGGAGCACTGGGGAGGTGACTGGGAGTTACTGGGAGCACTGAGGAGGTGAGTGGGAGCCCTGGGGAGGTGACTGGGAATTACTGGGAGCCCTGGGAAGGTGACTGGGATGGACTGGGAGTTACTGGGAGCGCTGGGGAGGTGACTGGGAGCCCTGGGGAGGTGACGAGGCGTTCCTGGGAGGCGACAGGGGCCACTGGGGAAGGTGACTGGGAGTTACTGGGCCCACTGGGGGAGGCAGCTGGCACTTACTGGGAGCACTGGG
>NW_010972797.1:0-898 GCF_000737465.1 Haliaeetus leucocephalus
CCCCCCCCCCTTCCCCGCCGCAGATTAGCGAGCTGAGCCAGGTCCCGCTGCCCGTCATGCTGCTGCCCGACGACTTCAAAGCCAGCTCCAAAATCAAGGTCAACAACCACCTCTTCAACCGGTGAGCTGGCGGGGGGACACACACGACACGGACACGAGTGTGGGGGGGCATATCTCATGTTCCCTGACACCCCCCCCGCCAAAATCCCTAGGGAGAACCTGCCCAGCCACTTCAAGTTCAAGGAGTACTGTCCCCAGGTCTTCCGCAACCTCCGCGAGCGCTTCGGCATTGATGACCAGGACTACCAGGTGGGCTGAGACCCCGGTGTGCGTGTGGGGGGGGGTATGTCCCATTTTGGGGAGCTCCCCCCACATCCCCAGCTTGACGTCTCTCACCCTCTTTGCGTTGTCTGTGTCTTCCCCCTCCAAAAAAAAAGGTGTCGCTGACACGGAGCCCCCCGCACTGGGAGGGCAGCGACCGGCGGTTCCTGCTCTCCTCCGACCGGACGCTGGTGGTGAAGGAGCTATCGAGCGAGGATGTGGCCGACGTCCACGGTCTCCTGTCCCACTACCACCAGGTACGGCGAGGTGAGGGGGGGGGGTTAAATGGGGCAAGGGGGGAGCGTCACCGTGTGTTCTGGCGTGTCACTGTCGTGTCCCCCCCAGTACGTGGTGCAGTGTCACGGCAGCACGCTGCTGCCTCGCTTCCTGGGGATGTACCGGGTGAGCGTGGACAGTGAGGAGACCTACCTCCTCGTCATGAGGAACATGTTCAGTCACCGCCTCCCCGTCCACAGAAAATACGACCTGAAGGTAATGCCCTGCCCCGGCACCCCCCTGTTGCCAGAGGGGGGACGACGGACCCCTTCATTGCCTCACATCGCCTCTGTTTCCCCCC
>NW_010972797.1:908-1890 GCF_000737465.1 Haliaeetus leucocephalus
CCCTCCTTCCCCCCCCCCCCCCCTTTTTCCCCCCCCCCCCCCTTCAGGGCTCCCTCGTGTCCCGAGAGGCCAGCGACAAGGAGAAGGTACCAGGGTGGGGTGTGATACTGTGACCCCCCCCTCAAGTCTTGAGCCCCCCTGCTCTAGGTCTCATTAACCTCCCCTAATAACTATAGCTCATTACCTGCCCCCCGCAATGATGGCTCATTACCCTAACAAAGGCCTGGCGCAGGAGATCTGAGCCCCTTGACCGCCATGGGCACATCCCCTGCTTGGGGGAGTCCCCTTCATCCCTGGGGACCCCCTGGCTGCCCCCCCCTTCCCAGCTTGACTTTTTGGGCGTGACTGCCCCACATGTGCCCCCCCCCCCACCCCTGCCGCAGGGCAAGGACCTGCCCACCCTGAAGGACATGGACTTCTTGAACAAGAACGAGAAGGTCTACGTGGGTGAGGAGGACCAGAAGGACTTCATGGAGAAGCTCAAGAGGGATGTGGAGGTGGGTGAGTTGGGGGGCTAAACCCCCCTTGGCAGCCATGATGGGGGGGTGGTGTACCCCCCCGGGGCCATCAGAGTGCCCCCCCCAACAGCGTGGGTCCCCCCTCACCCCAAATAACTTCTTGGTTGCCCCCCCCCACCTTCCCCAGTTCCTGGTGCAGCTGAAGATCATGGACTACAGCCTGCTGCTGGGCATCCACGAGGTGGGGCGGGCAGAGCAGGAAGAGGAGGAGGAGGTGGAGGAAGAAGAGAGGGGGGGGGGTGACGAGGGGGGGGCTACAGTGTGGGGGGGCTCCTACGGGACCTCCCCTGAGGGCATCGGCAGCTACCTCAACTCCCACCGCCCCCTCGGCCCCGGCGACTTCGACCCCTACGTCGACGTCTACGCCCTCCGTGGAGCCGAGGGTGAGCCTGGTGGGGGGGGGGGGGGGGGGGCTACAGGGGGGGGGGGCTCCTACGGGACCTCCCCTGAGGGCATCGGCAGCT
>NW_010972797.1:4124-4331 GCF_000737465.1 Haliaeetus leucocephalus
CCCCCCCCCCACTGCTCCAGGTGGGCACTGGGCCTGTTTGTTATTGTAGGGTCTCCTGGGGACATGGGGGGGGGGGCGCAGGGGTGGGTTACGCTGCTGTTGTTATTGTAGCGTGCCCTGGTGGGGGTTAGGATCCTTGTTAGGGGGGCCCCAAATTGTGCCTGGGGGGGGGGGGGGGGCGCCCCCGGGGGACCACGTCGCCCCCCC
>NW_010972797.1:4353-6066 GCF_000737465.1 Haliaeetus leucocephalus
CCCCAGGTGGGGGACCCCCCCCCCAGCGTGTGGGGACCCCCCCCAGGGTGTGGGAACTCCCACAGGGTGTGGGGGGACCCCCCCATTCAGGCAGCGCAGGCAGCCCCCCACTCCTGGCTTCTCCCCCGGGATGGGGAGTGCCTGCTGGGGGGGGGGCAGTGGGGTGAGGGGGTACCCCAAACCTCACTCCCACCCCCCAGGGGTCACAGGGCTGTGACACCCCCGTGGGTGTCACACAGACTTTGGGGGGGGAGTGTTAATCCTCAAGGTGCCACCTTGGGTGGGCAAATATCCCCCCCACCAGGTCCCACCAGGGATGGGGAAGACCCTGGCCCCATCGGGACCACCCTTGGGGGCCCTCCCTCAGGCCCTGACCCCTGGGCCCCCCCCCCCCGTCTTCCCGCAGTGTCGTTCGTCCTCTCCAGGATGGCGGCTTGTGGGGGGGCCGCTAAGAACAAGGTGACGGTCTCCAAGCGGGTTTGGGACTTCTTGACCAAGGAGAGCCCGGCCAAGCTGGCCCGTCTGAAGGAAGAGACCAAGGTCAGCATCATGGTGGACGGCGAGACCTCCGACATCTACGTCCTGCAACTCTGCGTCCCCCCCCCTGGCCCCCCCGGGGGCCTCTGCCCGGCCCGTAAAGCCCTGAAAGCATTACTGAAGGAAACGGAGAAAGAATTGAAGAAGAAAACTCAACGCCATGGCGAGTTGGTGGGCTGCGTCACTGTCCTGGAACCCGGCGGGACCGGTTTGGGGGGCCGGGGGCCGGTGGGAAGCCGTGGTGGGGGGTCGGCGGTAGCCGGTTGTTCGAGGGAAGAGGAACCCGACCGGCAGTGTCCCATCTGCCTGGGGGAGATCCAGAAAATGAAGACGTTGGAGAAATGCCGGCATTCCTTCTGCGAGGACTGCATCACCCGGGCGTTGCAGGTGAAGACGGCCTGCCCCATGTGCGGGCGCTTCTACGGGCAACTGGTGGGCAACCAGCCCCCCAATGGGCGCATGCTGGTCACCCGGGACGCCGGCCTCCTCCTCCCCGGCTACGAGAAGTTTGGCACCATCATCATCCAGTACGTCTTCCCGCCCGGCGTCCAAGGGGTAAGATGGCACCGGTACCTCCCACCCAAAACTCCCTCACCAGGCTAGCCTGGGTGGGCCAGAAGGGTCTGGGTGCTGCTGGCATTTGGGTGTCCCCAGCCGTCAGGGTGCTTCTCAGCCAAATTGGCACCCCTGGGTGTCCCTGACCCAGCTCTGTCCCCCTGGCACCCTTGGACACCCCCAAAACCCTGCTGGGTGTCCCTGACCCAGCTCTGTGCCCCTGGTCCACTTGGGGACCCATGAACCCTGCGGAGTGCTCAGGGTGCCCTGCTGGCACCCCTGGGTACCCCCAAACCCTGCTGGGTGCCCTGTCCCAGCTCTGTGCCTCTGGTGCCCTTGGGTACCCCCAAACCCTGCTGGGTGCCCCCAACCTAGTTTTATTGGGTGCCCCTGACCCAGCTCTGTGCCCCTGGTGCCCTTGGGTACCCCTAAACCCTTCTGGGTGTCACTGGCACCCCTGGGTGTCCCCAAAACCCTGCTGGGTGCCCCTGACCCAGCTCTGTACCCCTGGCACCTTTGGGTATCCCCAAAACCCTGCTGGGTGTCACTGGCACCCCTGGGTGTCCCCAAAACCCTGCTGGGTGCCCCTGACCCAGCTTTGTACCCCTGGCACCCTTGGGT
>NW_010972797.1:6894-10037 GCF_000737465.1 Haliaeetus leucocephalus
CACCCCAGGGACAGGTTAGGGGGGGGAGGGCATCACACCTGGCACGGCTGGGGGGAAAGCTGCCAAGGGGGAGCCCCCAGCCGTGGGGGGACACACCACACTGACTTGACACCCTCCCCCCAAGGTTCGGGTACCCCGACCCCACGTACCTCGCCCGGGTGCAGGAGGAGCTGCGGGCCAAGGGCATCACCGAGGACTGAGCCCGGGGGGGGGCAGCGGGACGACCCCCCCCGGCCCTTCCCCAGGCAGGCAGCTGCTGCCCGTGCCAGGGGCACAAGGAACATGCCAGGGCCCACCAAGGAAGGGGGGGGCATGGTGCCACGCAGCCCCCCCCTCACCCTGGCATGGATGGACGGTGTCAGTCTGTACATACCCCCCGCAGCCCCCCCAGGACAGATGGACAGGCTGGGGGGGGTCCTGTGCCCTCTGCCCCCCCCTGCCCCAGCCCCAGAGCAGGATTGGTGCCCCTTGGGGGGGCGGGGGCCGCGGGTTAATTTATTTTTTATTTTTATTCCCCCCCCGCCCCGGCCCCGTGCCCCCCCTCCCAGCTCTGTAACTTCAATCCAATAAAAATATGCAACGCTATGAGGGGTGTCTGGGGGGGGCCTCGGGGTGTCCCCCCACCCCTGGGGACAGCGAGGGGGGCACTGGGAGCCTTGGGGGGCCCTGGGACAGTGGTGGGAGTGGGCTGGGCTGTATCGGTGTGGGGCACTGGGATGGGACAGGATAGTGGCACAGCGTGATGTGGCACTTGGACAGGACCTGAGATGGGGACAGTGGGGTGGGACACGGGGATGGGGACACCACATTGGGATGTCAGGATGGGACACTGGGATGGGAAATGGGTTTGGGACATTGGTCTGGGATACTGGGATGGGGCACCAGGATGAGACCTGAAATGGGAACATTGGGATGGAACAACATAGTGGCACAGCATGCTGTGGCACTCGGATGGGCCCTGGGATGGGGACATCAGGATGGAGCACTGGGCTGGGACATGAGGATGGGGACATTGGAGTGGGACACCAGGATAGGGACATTGGGATGGGGCATCAGGATGGGGACATTGAGATGGGATAGCAGGATGGAGACATCAGGCTGGGACACTGGGATGGGGACACTAGGATGGAAAACAGGTTTGGGACATTGGGCTGGGACACTGGAATGGGACACCAGGATAAGGACATCGGGCTGGGACACCAGGATGGGATGGATCCTAAGATGGGGACATCAAGATGGCACACTGGGATGGGGACATTGGGCTGTTACACTGGGATGGGACAACACAGTGGCACAGCATGATGTGGCACTTGGATGGGACCTGAGATGGGAAGAGTGGGAGGGGACAATGGGATGGGGACACCATGTTGGGATGTCAGGCTGGGACGCTTGGATGGGACACCAAGATGGGGACATTAGGATGGGAAATGGGTTTAGGACATCTGGGACACTGGAGTGGGGCTTGAGATGGGGACATTGGGATGGGACATTGGGATGAGACACCAGGGTTGGCACACTAGGATGGAAAACAGGTTTGGGACATCAGGCTGGGACACTGGAATGTGACACCAGGATGAGGACATCAGGCTGGGACACCAGGATGGGACCAGGATGGGATGGAACCTAAGATGGGGACATCAAGATGGCACACCAGGATGGGGACATTGGGCTGTTACACTGGGATGGGACAGCAGGATGGGACAGCAGGATGGGACACGGGGCTGTGTCCCCAGGAGCCCGGCTGTTGCTGTGAGGGGCAAGGTATGGGGTGGGGGGGCTGTGGTGGGAGTGGGGACGATGGTGGGGACATCACCTTGGGGGGTCACCTCTGGGTTACCCCAGGAGGAGGTGCCGGGTGGCCCCGGGATGTCACTGTTGGAACCTTCTGGGGGGGTCCCAGGACCACACTGGGGGTGTTTTTGTAGGGTTCCTCAGGGGAGGGGTTGTTATTGTAGGGTCACCCCAGGGTGCTGCTGTGGGACCACCTCAGGGGTCAGCACCGTGGGTGCCCGTGTCCCTGCTGCCACTGGGAGGCCACAGCAGGAGGTGACACAGGGGCCTCCTGGGACTTGGGGATGGGACCCACCTGCCTTTTGTCCCCTCAACATGGCTCTTGGCCCCCCCCCCAAATATTCCCCCCAGGAGCTGGAGGACCCCAACCCTGGCCCTGGCGTGGCCTTGTCCCTTGAGGGTCCATGGCCTTGTCCCAAGGGACATGTTCTTGGCCCTGGTGTGTCCCATGGCCCTGGTGTGTCCGTGTCCTTGTCCATGTCCTTGTCCTTTCTGTGTCCTTATCCACCATATGTCCATGTCCTTGCCCTTGTCCCTGGTGTGTTTTTGTCCCTGGTGTGTCCATGTCCTTGTCCCTTCTGTGTGCTTGTCCGCACATGTCCATGTCCTTGTCCCTGGTGTGACCAAGACCATGTCCAATGTGGGTCCCTATCTTTGTCCAGCACATGTCCATGCCCACGTCCCTGGTGTGTCCTTGTCCCCACCATGTCCCTGCCATGTCCCTGGCGTGTCCTTGTCCCCACCATGTCCCTGCCATGCCCATGTCCCTGGCATGTCCTTGTTCCCACCATGTCCATGCCCATGTCCCTGGCGTGTCCCTGTCACTGGCATGTCCATGCCCGTGTCCCTGTCCCCAGCATGACCATGGCCCTGCAGCCCCTCATGGCCCCACACAGATGTCACCCACAGCCCAAACGAGTCCAAATCTGAGGTCACTGGCTTCATGGCCAGCACCAGACATGAGGGAGGGACAGGGCAGGGACAGGCGGGTGCTGGGGGGGACAGGACCCTGATGGGTGCTGGGGGTCAGGATGGGACCCTGATGGGTGCTGGAGGTCGGGATGGGACTCTGATGGGACCTGAGGAGGGTGAGGGGGTGACCAGGGGGACCCCGGGGGCTCCTGCACTTGCTGTGGATAAGCCACACCCCCTCCATCATAGGCCACACCCACAAGGAGCCACACCCAGACAGACCACAACCCCACAGCTCCGCCACAAGCCACACCCCCTGGAGGAGCTACACGCCCAATTCTGTGCCCCCCTCCCTGGGGGACCACGCCCTTTAGTTGGGCCACGCCCCTTCTGGAAGCCTCGCCCCCAGCCCTGGGACCCCCCCCAAACGCGCACCCCAC
>NW_010972797.1:10047-10397 GCF_000737465.1 Haliaeetus leucocephalus
ATTCCCCTGGGCGGTGGCCGGCGGTGGCCGGGGAGGGGGCTAGTTGCCGGCCATGCACTTGAAGCGGTTCTTGAAGAAGAAGAGGCGATGCTTGAGGCGAAGGCTGTCGTCGCGGGCGGGGGGGTACCGGTAGCGGGCGTACTGCCGCTCGCCCTCCGTCCGGCGCCAGGGCAGGGCCAGTTTGGAAGCGTGATCCACCACCACGTCCTCGCAGGAGCCCACGTGCAGCACCCCCAGCCCGTCGATGAAGAACTCTGGGTGGGGGGGGATGGACACCCCAAAATGGGCTCAGCGCCATCGTGGGATCTCCAAAAATCCCCCCCGCTTCAGAGTCTCCCCTTCTCTTCCCG
>NW_010972797.1:11533-12879 GCF_000737465.1 Haliaeetus leucocephalus
CCCCCATGTCCCCCCGCTCCTCACCAAGGTGGGCGACCCGACGCAGGCGGGGGTCGAAGCCGACCTGCCGGACTTTGTCGGTTCGGGCCAAGAAGAAGTTAACGACGCCATCGGTGACGACACAGGCGGGGAAACCGGCCAGGCGGTGATGGAAACCGGGCCGTGTCCGTAGGCAGTCCCCCCCCGCGCCGCCCCCACGCACGCTCAGCCGCTGCCGGTACGTCGTGGTGTAACCGGTGATTTCCCGCACCGCACCGCCAACCTGTGGGATGCCACTGGTACTGGGCGGTGGTACCGGGCACCGAGAGAGCCCCAGTACGCCCCAGTATCCCCAGCATCACCCACCTGCAGCACTGCCACTAGGCACCAAGACATCCCCAGTACACCCCAGTACCCCCAGCATCGCCCACCTGCAGCGCTGGCACCAGGCTCCAAGACATCCCCAGTAACCCCCTGGTACCCCCCAGCATCGCCAACCTGTGACACTGGCACCAGGCACTGAGACGGCCCCAGTACACCCCAGTACCCCCAGCATCACCCACCTGCAGCACCGGCACCAGGCACTGAGACAGCCCCAGTACACTCCTGTACCCCCAGCACCCCCCCCCTGTGCCACCGGGCGCCGGCCCCGAGACAGCCCCGGTCGCCCCAGTACCCCCAGCATCACCCACCTGCAGCACCGGCACAGATACAGCCCCAGTACACCCCAGTCTCGCCCACATGCAGCACCAGGCACTGGCACTGAGACAGCCTCAGTAACTCCAGTACCCCCAGCATCGCCCACCTGTGGGATGGCACCAGGCGCTGGCACTGGGAATGGGGAATGGCACCCAAGACCCCCCCAGCAACACCTACCTGTGGCACTGGGACTGGGCACAGCACCAGCACCAGAGACATCCCCAGTACCCACCCAGTGTCACCCACCTGCAGCACCGGCACCAAGACATCCCCAGTACACCCCAGTACCACCCAGCATCACCCACCTACTGCAGTGGGTGCTGGCACCAGGAATGGCACCAACATACCCCAGTACCCTCCAAGAATCACTCACCTGTGGGATGGCACTGGGCGCTAGCACTGGGAACTGGGAATGGCACCCGAGACCCCCAGCATCACCCACCTTCACCATGGGCACTGGGCCATCCCTGGTACCTGCCCCCCGCCCCAGTAGTGCCTACCTCCAGTACTGGCACTGGGCACTGAAACATCCCTGGTAACCCCCCCCTCCCAGCATCACCCACCTGTGGCACTGGCATTGGCCGCTGGCACTGAGAACAGAGATATCCCCAGTACCCCCCAGCATCACTCACCTGCGGCACTGGGAGCCCCTAGGACACCCCCCCACG
>NW_010972797.1:15051-16048 GCF_000737465.1 Haliaeetus leucocephalus
CCAGCACCCATCCAAGTCCAACCCATGGGGCCAGCACCCATCCAAATCTCCATCCATGGCACCCCAAACACCAGCACCTATCCAGAGACCACCCATGGCCCTCCAGGACCAGCACCCATCCAAATCTCCACCCATGGTCCTCCAGGGCCAGCACCCATCTAAATCCCACCCATGGCACCCATGGGGCCAGCACCCATCCAAATCTCCACCCATTGCACCCCAAACACCAGCACCCATCCAGGGTCCACCCATGGCACCAGCACCCATCCAGAGCCCACGCAAGGCACCCCAAACACCAGCACCCATCCAGGGTCCTCCAGGGCCAGCACCCATCCAAATCCCACCCATGGCATTGCCCACACCCTGCCTACACCCCTGGGACCAGCACCCATGCGGGTGCCGCCCATGGAATCAACCCCCCCACCACCCCCCACCCTGCAGCACCCACCGATGTCGGCGGTGTCGGGGTGGAAGAGGGTGTTGGTGTAGGTGACGAATTGCAGCTGGCGGTTGAGGTGGTCCAGGTGGGCAGCGGCCAGCGAGAGGCGGGGCTGCCCCTCCCCCTGCAGCTCCACGCCCTCCACCACAGCCGCCACCGCCAGCGTCCCCATGGTGGCCGTCAGGTTCACCTGCGGGGGGGGGGGACATGACACCCAGGGTGGCCACGCCTGGGACACGCCAGGGCATCCTGCCTGTACCCTGCCCACGCCCCGCCCTCACAGGACAACACCTTGCACACGCCCTGCCACACCCTGCTTGCGCATTATCACGCCCTGCCCACGCCCTGCCACGCCCTGCTCGCGCATGATCCCGCCCTGCCACGCCCTGCTCGTGCAGTATCCCAGGATTCTGCCCTGCTGTACCCTCCCCACACAGGATTCCAACCTGCCCATCCCCTGCTCGCGCCTGATCCCGCCCTGCCACGCCCTGCTTGCACAGGATTCCACCCTGCAACACCACGCCCACACAGGATTCCGCCCTGCCCACGCCCTGCCAC
>NW_010972797.1:19140-19838 GCF_000737465.1 Haliaeetus leucocephalus
AGGCGCTCGGGGGCTGGGCGCCGCAGGTCGACGCTGGGGGCACCTTTGGGTGCCCAGAGGTGGAGGTAGAGTGCGGCCAGCGAGGCCGTGGCCACCAGGAGCAGGCAGAGGGACCTCTGCGCCCCCCGCATCCTGGGCGCGGGCGGGGCCGGCGGGGCGGGGCTGCGGGGGGACCCCACCCGTGTCACGCCCGCCTTGCCCCCAGCGCAAACTGGGGAGCACCGGGGTTGACCAGTGCCCCCGGTGCAAGCTGGTGCAGCCCAGTGCCCCCCAGAACCTCCCAGTGCCGCCAATGCCTCCCGGTGCCCCCAGCACAAACCAGTGCCCGCAGTGCAACCCAGTGCCCCCAGCGCAACCCAGTGCAACCCAGAACCTCCCAGTGCCTCCAATGCTTCCCAGTGCCCCCAGCACAAACCAGTGCCTCCCAATGCAAGCTATTGCCCCCAGCACCTCCCAGTGCAACCCAGTACCTCCCAGTGCCTCCCAACGCAAGCTATTGCCCGCAATGCCTCCCAGTGCCCCCAGCACCTCCCAGTGCAACCCTGTGCCCCCAGCGCAACCCAGTGCCTCCCAATGCAAGCTATTGCTCCCAGCACCTCCCAGTGCAACCCAGTGTAACCTAGTGCCCCCAGGGCATCCCAGTGCCCCCAGGGCAACCCAGTGCAACCCTGTGCCTCCAGAACTTCCCAGTGCCCCCA
>NW_010972797.1:19942-20223 GCF_000737465.1 Haliaeetus leucocephalus
CAGCACAAGCCAGTGCAAGCCAGTGCCCCCAGTGCAACCCAGTGCAACCCAGCTCCTCCCAGTGCAACCCAGTTCCTCCCAGTGCAACCCAGCAACCCCCAGTACAACCCAGTGCCCCCACTGTGGCCCCGTGCAACCTAGTGCAAACCACTGTCCCCAGCGCCTCCCAGTGCCACCCAGCCATCTGCCACCAAAATCACCATAGCTCCCCAGTGCCTCCCAGTGCCTCAGTGTCCCCATTGCCACCCAGTGTCCCCCGGGTGCCTCCCAGTGTCCCCAGT
>NW_010972797.1:21781-25175 GCF_000737465.1 Haliaeetus leucocephalus
GGGGGGGGAACCGTACCTCTTTCACCTCCCACTCGCCTCTGCCGAGCAGCTCCCGGCAGCTGTGGGGTGCAGCTGGACCTGCGGCGTCCTCGGGGTGCTGGTGACCCCCCCCAGCACTGGTCTGGTGCTCAGTGGGGCTTCAGCTTCCGCATCCGTCAGCGGCAACGCTGCTGTCTGGCACTCCTCGCGGGGCAGAGTTCTTTCCGTGGGTGACAACGGGTGGGGACTGGACCTTCGCTCCCCAGATTTGGCAGTGGGATGTGGCGGGGGGGGGTGCCTGCCCGCAGGCAGCTGCTGCTGTGTGTCGCCTGCCACCGTCCCGAGCCCGGTGACTTTGAGCTGTTGGGCGGGAGCCACCACCGAGCAAGCCCTGCGAGTGAGGCGGAGGCGGGGGGGGGGGCAAAAACACACACCAGCCTGGAGCACACCCCTGCCCCCCCCCAGCTGGGGGTGGGGGGGGCAGCAGTGACAGGTCTGTCCCCTCACCTTCTGCCCATCTCACAGCCTTTTCTTGGGCTGGGCTCAGCTATAGTGGAGGAAAAACAGGAAACTGAGGCATGAAGTAGGGAGGGGACTGCGGTTTGCCTTGATTTCCCTAGGGTGGGGGAAGTGGCAATGGGCCGCATCCTGAGACACGGTTCACACCGTCCAGCCAGACACCCGGGTCCCTTGGCTGGTCCCCAGGGACCCTGACAGGTGTGTCCCCTCCCAACCCCGAGTCTCTGCCACGTCCCCCCACTCCAGCGCCAGGCAGAGGATGTGGTGACAGTGGCATCGAAGTTCAAGCAGCGCTATGAGTGTCGGCTTCCACCTGCAGCCATCCGGCGCCAGCCCAACCCCGAGGAGGAAGCGCAGCTCTACAACGGCTCCGGCGTCGCAGAGCTCCTGCGCCCCATGGGAGCTGCCCCATGCCTCGTCAAGGTTGGGGGGGGGGGAACCACAGGGTGGGAAGCAGCGGGGTAGTCACCCCGTGGCATCCATCCTGATCCCGTGTTTTTCCCCATCTTTTCCAGACCAAGGACTGGTGGACGTACGAGTTCTGCTACGGGAAGCACATCCAGCAGTATCACATGGAAGGTGACGGCATGGGCGGGGATGGTGGCATGGGAGAGCCAGCAGGGGGGGAAGGGGCAGACCGTCCCCGATGTTGTCCCTCCCCCTGCTCAACACTTGTCTCTTGCCACAGAGTCGGAGATCAAAGGAGACATTCTCTTCCTCGGCTACTACCAGTCAGCGTTCGACTGGGACGACGAGACGGCCAAGGTGTGGGCTCCCCCCACCCCAGGGACACCACCGTCCCCTCGCCCAACCCTCTTACAAGACAGCAGGGAATCCCCGGGGGTCCCCATCCCCACTCCGCTCTTCCCCTCTGTCCCCCCAGGCCTCCAAGCAGCACCGGCTGAAGCGATACCACAGCCAGAGCTACGTCAACGGCTCCCGGTGCGACCTCACCGGCCGAGCCAGAGAGGCTGAAGTCCGGGTAAGACGACGGGGGGGTTGACGCAGGCGCGGTGACGCTCCTGTCCCCGTGGCGCTGGCAGCGGCTGATGGTTCTCACCCCAGTTCCTGTGCGAGGAGGGAGCCGGCGACTACATCGCCCGGGTGGATGAGCCCCAATCCTGCTCCTACGTCCTGACCGTCCACACCACCCGCATCTGCCACCACCCCTTCCTGCGCCCCCCGGCCGGCGCCGCACCGCAGCCCATCCTCTGCCAGCCGGCGCTCAGCCCGGCACAGTACGTCGAGTACGTCCGCGCCCAAGTCTGTGAGTATCAGGGAGACCCCCCCCGCCGGGTGGGCTGTGGGACCCCAGCACGGGGGTGACACGGGTCCCCTCTGTCCCTCCGTCCCTCCAGCTGACACCAAGCGGAAAGTGGAGGAGATCTCGGAGGAGCTCAAGACATTGGACACAAGGCTGTGGAGCGAGAGGGACGCCGAGACCCCCGCGCAGCCCCCCGAGGGCACACCGGTGGCCCACGGTGAAGGTACAGCACCTGTCCCCTGCTTGCCGCTGCGGTGAAGCGCGGCTCAGACAACCGCTGCGGGTGTTTGCCGGCTGGGGCGGCGTGCTCAGAGCTGCCCGGTGCCAGTTGTGCCCGTCCTCTCCTTCCATGCCAGCCGTGCCGGGGGACGAGCCGGACCCAGCCAAGGAGGCGGCTTTTTGGGAGCGGGTGCGTGAGGTGACCGAAAAGGCAGGCAGCCAGCAGGACAGCACCAGGGTGAGTCCCCAGCGCCCTCAGGGATGTCCTCGTGGCCACCAGCAAGGAGGAGCAGGGCCGGATGGGTGTCGTGTTAGAGGAGCAGTTTCGGGCTCCTGCTCCATCACCCCATCTCCTTCCCACAGGCAGAGGACCCATCCCCAAAGGCAACCAGCGGCCAGGCAGCTGGTGAGTCCCCAGGGGAGTGGCCAGCAGTGGCCACTCTGTGTCCCCCTGCATGCGCCGTGGGCCTTTGCCATCCCCATCCTTCCCGCCTGTCTGTTTTGGTGGTCGCCTTGTAGATACGAGGAAGAAAATCCATTTCAAAGTGATCAGGAGCCCTGGGGACCTGCTCCAGTTCATCGAGGAGCTGAAGGAGAGCACCAAGAAGGTGAGTGACTACCTGTGGCGGGGACAGGCCCCTCGGGCAGCTTCTCCATGCCTCAGTTTCCCCATCAGCACCAAGGGACATTCCTGAGAACCTTCCCTCTGCTTCCAGGCCAAGGAGAAGGCGAGTGAGGAGGAGGAGGAGGCAGCAGCAGTGGTAAAGGCTCCCCCAGACCCCCCTGTCCCTGAGGAGCCCCCAGCGGGCGAGAGGGAACGACTGGAAGAGGAAGAAGAGGATGAAGAGGAAGACGGGGACCTTCTGGGTGGCTTCGAGAAGGAGCTGGAGGCTGTTCTGCTGCCCCGGGAGCAGATGGCCCAGCTGAAGGAGGAGGTGAAGACCGAGATGGAGAAAGAGTTTGACAACATCATCAACGAGGTGGGTCACCACGCTAGGGACCCCCTGGCCTGGCTGGGGACCCCCCCTGACCCCCCCTCCCGTCACCCACAGGTGGAGGATGAGCTGGAGACGGAGGGGCTGAAGGGGGAGTTTGACCGTAACCAGGCCTCCAAATCCTTGGCTTCTACCCTCAACCGTCTCATGGACAAACTGGATGGAGGTGGCCCCAGCCCGGGGGGAGAGAAGGAGGAAGAGGAGGGGACCGGGAGGAAGGCCAGCCCCAGCCCACCCGCCGACGGACGCGTGCGGGTGCGGGTGAGCAGGATCGGACCCAGCAACACCCACCAGCGGGACCCCCCCCGGCGGGAGATGGCTCGGGATAACCCCCAACTCCACCACATCGAGAGCGAGGTCCGGGAGCTGCTGGCCAAGGAGGGGCTGCGGGCCGAAGGTAGGGGGTTTGGGGGGGGGG
>NW_010972797.1:26786-27994 GCF_000737465.1 Haliaeetus leucocephalus
TGCTGAGGGTGACCCCCCCCGACCACGTACTGTGGGTGACGGCACGAGGCCCCCAACATCCATCATCCCCCTCCGCCACCACCGCGACGCCAGGCGAGGATGCTGGAGAAGCGCGGGCGCTGTACGAGCGGGTGCGCATCCTGTGCTGGGTGATGACGGGACCCGGCACCCTGGAGACCAAAGCTCGGCACGTGCGGGCTACCTGGGCACGTCACTGCAACGTGGCCCTCTTCATGAGCTCGGAGCCGGACGAGCGTTTCCCCGCCATTGGGTTGCCCGTCCGAGAAGGCCGCCACCAACTCTACTGGAAGACCATCCGCGCCTTCCAGTACGTGTACCGGCATCACCTGGATCGGGCCGATTGGTTCCTCAAGGCGGATGACGACACCTTCGTGGTGGTGGCCAACCTGCGTTGGCTGCTGGCCGGCCACCCCCCCGATCGCCCCATCTACTTCGGCAAACGTTTCAAGCCCTTCGCCAAGCAGGGCTACATGAGCGGCGGGGCTGGCTATGTCCTCAGCAAGGAAGCCCTGCGCCGTTTCGTGACCGCCTTCGCCTCTGGCACCTGCACCCACACCAGCGCCGTGGAGGACCTGGCCATGGGCCAGTGCCTGGAGAAGGTGGGGGTGGAGGCAGGCGACTCGCGGGACACATGGGGCCGGGAGACCTTCCACCCCTTCCCGCCCGAGTCCCACCTCACTGACAAGTTCTCCCAGAGCTTCTGGTACCGGAGCTACTGCTACTACCCCATCGTGGAGGTAGGTTGCACCTCCCGGGACCCCCCAGCCATGGACATTGCCCTTTCATCCTGCCCCAGCTGGGTAGAGGCAACCACCAGGACGCCGAGGTGGCCACAGTCTCCCCATGTATGGCTACAGTTTCCCCACGCACGGCCATGGTTCTTCTTGCATGGCCATGGTCCCCCCTACATGACCATGGACCCCTTGCGTGGCCACGGTGTCCCCACAACCCATGGCCACAGTTCTTCTTGCATGGCCATGGTCCTCCATGTGTGGCCGTGAGACCCCTTGCATGGCCATGGTGTCCCCATGTCTGTCTGTAGTGTCCCCCCACCCCGCTATTTTTGGCCATGACATCCCCACACGGCACGGCCACGGTTCCCCGTGCCAGGCTGTCGCATCCCACCATGCACAACCATGGCATCTGCCCCATAAATACCTGTGGTGTCCCTATCCGTGGCCGTGGTG
>NW_010972797.1:28748-29080 GCF_000737465.1 Haliaeetus leucocephalus
GTGAGTGGGGATGGTGTGTGTGTGTCCCCCAGCCTGCAGCGGGGTGGGGGGGCTGGTGTCAGTGCTGCCCACGGGTGAAGGACCCCCCCCATGGGTGGGGATGGGACAGGGACATGGCCCCCTCCCAGTGTGGCCCTGGCGAAGGGGCTGTGGGAGGGACTGGGATGGGATGGGCTGGGGGGACCCATGGGTGCTGCTGTGACACCCCCCCCGGTCTCAGCTGCCCCCCACCCCCAGTTAAAGCTGTTTGCCCAGGATAGAGGAGCCAGTTCCTCGTTTGGGTGCATCCATGCCATATGGTGCCACCACCACTGTCATCGCTGGGTTGCAGC
>NW_010972797.1:30477-31103 GCF_000737465.1 Haliaeetus leucocephalus
GGTGGCAGGTCTGAACTGGGGACAAGGAGGGGACAGGGTGACCTGTGGTGACAAGGAAGGGACCCTGTGGCCTCGGTGGGGGCTGTGAGCTGGGGACAGGATGGCCGGTGATGGGAGCTCTGAGCTGGAGACCAGTTTGGGACCTTCTGGATGGTGACGGGAGCTCTGACTCGGTGACAATTATGGGATAGCGTGGCCGGTGACAAGGACAAGACAGGGTGGCCAGCGGTGGGAGCTCTGAGCTGGTGACAAGGACGGGACCTTCTGGCCGATGGTGGGAGGTCTGCTGCGGTGGGAAGGAAGGGACCGCGTGGGCTGGTGGCTCAGTGTCTGACGTAGTGACAAGGACAGGACGATGGGATCTCTGGGATGGTGACAGGGACAGGACAGCGGGGCCTTGATGAGAAGGATTGGGTGTCGTGGCCGGCGGTGGGAGCTCTGAGCTGGGGACAGGGTTGGGACAGGGTGGCCGGTGGCGGTGGGAGCTCTGGGAATAGTGGGGCCAGCGGTGACAAAGCTGGGACCCTCTGGACCATGGTGGGACCTCCGGGCAAGGGCTGCGTGAGGAACCCCCCTGGTGGAGACGCCCCCCCCGGTTCCCCCACCGGGGGGCGCCGGCATCCCCC
>NW_010972797.1:31139-31431 GCF_000737465.1 Haliaeetus leucocephalus
GTGTCCCTGACACCCCCCCCCCGTGTCCTCTCCGCATCCCCCAGCATCGCTGCGCACTTGGCTCCAGCTGGGCGGCATCGACCCCGCCCACTTCTCCAGGCCACGCCCACTCTGGTTGCCTCCAAAGCTCCACCCACCCAATGGGCACCACCCACCAACTCCCCGGCTAAGCCACACCCACTTTATTTGCATCCCAGCCCCGCCTACACATTAAGCACCACCCACCGCCCACCTCACCTGCCCCCTCCCTGCTAATCCCCACCTACCTTATTTACAACCCAGCCCCGCCCAG
>NW_010972797.1:33481-40061 GCF_000737465.1 Haliaeetus leucocephalus
AGAGCATCAAAAATACAAACCGTGGGGCGGCGGTGGCAGGCGACGCCGGGGCCGAGCCGGGGCCCACGGGCACCCGCAGTCCGGGGTGATGCCGAGTGGGCACCGGGCCCCTCACCGGCTATACCAGGGCGGTCCGGGGCTCGCAGGGACCCACGCTGGCGCAGCTGCTCTTGCGGCGTAGCCCGGGGGTGGCCGGGCTACCGGGGCCCTCGCCGGGGCAGCCGTGCTGCAGCAGGATGTCGGCACACTCCTGGCTGCCGGCACGGCGGGCGTAGAAAAGCGCCGTGCGGCCCTGGCCGTCCCGTGCCCGAACGTCTGCGCCGTACTGCAGGCAAAGCCGACGTGTGAGCCGCCCCACGCAGCCATCCCCGGTCCCCGAGGCCATGACATGGTCCCTGTGGCCGTGCTGCGTCCCCAGTAGCCATGCCGTGTCCGCCATGGATGTGCCACATCCCCCATGGTCATGGCACGTTCCCCCGCGGCCATCCCATGTCTTTCTTGGCACGGTGTGATTCTCATAGCCATGCCACGGTCCCCAAGACCATGCCACGTCTCCCATAGCCATGTCATAGTCCCCACGACCATGCCGTTTGCCCTCTGGCCATGCCATGGTCCCCATGACCGTACCACGTCGCCCATGGCCACGTCATAGTCCCCGTGACCATGCTATCTCCCCCCTGGCCATGCCACGACCCCCGTGACCATTCCACGTGCCCCATGACCACCCGATGCCCCCCCATGCCATGCCACAGCCCCTCCACCACCACCCAGTCCCCCTCTCCGCCCCCCGCCCCCCGACATACCCACACTAGCAGCTGGGTGATGACCACGAGAGCCATGTCACAGGCTACGTGCAGCGCCGTGCGCCGGTCCTTGTCGCCGGTGCTGACGTTGAGCTGTTCCTTCTTGCTGTGGGCCAAGAGCAGCAGCACCGTCTCCAGGTCCTTCTCCAGCACCGCACAGAAGAGCTGCTCCCCCAACGGCACCTCGGTGGCCGGCAGCGGCGCCAGGAAGAGCCGCTGCTCGTACTTGGCCCGGATCCACGACTCCCGCTCCTCCCTGGGGAGACGGGTGGCATCAGGGACCGCGTGGTCGCGGGGAGGTGGCATGGCAGTGACGTGGTGGGGGGGGAGGGGGGGGGGGGACGGGGACACCCACCGGGATGACTCGTGGGTGGGTTTGCAGCGGCCCTGCGGGTTTTTCTCCCAGATGCTGTTGGCGGTGGCGTTGCCGATGGATGTCAGGACCAGCGTGAGCTCCCGGGGCCAGTCGTCCAGGTCGAGGGAGCGCACGCGGGACAGGTGGGTGCCCAGGTTGCGGTGGATCCCCGAGCACTCGATGCAGATCAAGGCTCCCAGGTTCAGGCTGGCCCAGGTGGGGTCTGGTGGGAGGATGGGGGAATGCGCAGAGACCGTTGGCACCGTGCCAGGGTGGCCCGTGGCATTGCCTGGCCCATGGCATGGCCCATGGCAGCATGTGGCCGTTGCATGGTCCGTGGCATCCCTCGGCTCGTGGCACCCCATGGCGCGCGGCACAGTGTGACCCATGGCACCACGTGTGACCCGTGGCATTGTGTGGCCTGTGCCATCACGTGGCACGTGGTGGTTCCTAGCCTGGGGCATTGGGTAGCCCATGGCATGACATGGCCCATGGCATTAGGTGGCCCGTGGTGTCATGTGGCACATGGCACTTCCTTGCCCGGGTTATCCGGTGGCCCGTGGCACCATGCCACCCCACAGCACCATCCGGCTCATGGCACACCTTGATCCACAGCACTGCAGGGCCCGTGGCACCGTGTCACCAGTGGCACCCTCGGCTCCACGTGGCGCACAGCGCTGCGTGGCCTATGGCACCCCAAGAGCAATGACACCCCATGTGGCCCGTGGCACCGATGGCACCCAAGTAACCACTGACACCACGTGAACCACGGCACTCTGTGACCAATGACCACCACCCCCCACGGCCCGTGGCCCCATATGGCCAGTGGCACCATGCAACCGATGGCCCCCCGTGGCCCTGCGTGACCAACGACCCCCCCCAGGAGACTCACTGGGTGCCCCACAGTCCACGCAGAGCGAGTTGCCCCGGGCGTTGCGGATGGCCTGGATGGCCACGGCTTCGCTCTGGCTGTCCATGCGAGCCTGGGGAAGACGAAGGCGGTGGGGGGTGAGCAGGGCAGGGGGTGGTGGCATCATGGACCCCCCCCCCTCCCTGGCCACCCGTGGGGGTCCTACCTTGTTCTTGCTGCTCTCACAGCACTGCAGGCTGGCCAGGATCTGGCTCTCGATGGCCTGCACCCAGGCATCACGTTCCTCGAAGCTGCCCGCCTCGAAGTGCCACGTCTGGCCCGTGCTGGACACGATGATGAACTCAAAGTTCTCCTCCTCTGCGGGACCAGAGACCCCCCCCGGTGGGTGGTGGGATGGGGACGGATGGTGCCGCACAGGGATCCCGCACCCGGGGAGTGCCGGGCTGCACCAGCACCCCCCTCCCCATCCACCCCCCTGCACCCAAAGGGGTGCCCACCCCGGTGTTGCCCACCACCCACCCGCTCCCCGGGGACCCCCCCCTCGTCTCTGCCCGGCCGCCGGGCAGGGAGGGGAGGATGGGGCAGGGGATGCGATGGCAGGAGGCGAGGATGGGACACAGCCACATGCATGAGTGGAGCAGGCCACGCGCCACGCACCACGTTACCTGTTTTATAAATATTTCTTAAACTACCAAAGCTTTTTAATTTCCACATTTTGCGCTTGGCTGCGGAGGGTCCGGGGGCAGCGAGAGCAGAGAGAGGAAAGGGGGAGAGAGAGTCACGAGAGGAGCCCGCAAAGCCCCAGCAGGACGGGGACGAGGTGCAGGGGGGTGGCAGGCGGTGGCAGAGCAAGGTGTGGGGGGGACACACGGAGGCGTGAGGAGGGCAGCGGTGGCTGAGCGTGGCAAGGGCAGGCGTTGGGGGGGCAGGATCGGGCCCAGATCCTCCGTTCGCATGAGCCCTGTGGCATACCGGGATGTCATCCCCGTGGGGTGCAGTGGCATTGTCCCCACGGCTCGGTGGCCACTGTCCACGAGTGACCGGGGCTTGGGGCACCGTCCCTGTGGCTCTCACCTTCTGCCTGCCCGGCCGAGCCCTCCGTCTTGGACGGCGTCATCAGCTTCTTCCGTCGGTGCTTCTTCCTGTCGATCATGGGCGATGGCGGCGGGTCTTTGCCGGAGCTGCTGGGGCTGGATATGGCTTCGAAGGCAGGGGGGCCGTCTGCCGAGAGACCCACACACTGGGGTACTGGGGGCCACCGAGCTCTCCAGGGCCACTGTGCTCATTAGGATCACTGGGGCCACCAGGGTCACAAGGACCAGTGGGCTCACCAGGGCCATTGGAGCTGCCAGAGTCACCAAATTCACCAGGGCCACTGGGGTCATTAGGACCACCAGGGTCACCAAGTCCACTGGTCTCACCAGGATCACCAGGGTCACCAGGGCCACCGGAACCAGGGTCACCAAATCCACCAGGGTCACTGGGGCCACTGGGCTCACCAGGGCCACCAGGTTCATTGTGGCCTCCAGGATCACCAGGGCCACCAAGGGCCACCGGGTCCCCAGGCTCACCAGGTGCCACCAGGGTCCCTAAGGGCCTCCCTGGGCAAGGTCCCTGGCTCCATCTCGGCGAGGTAGCTGGGTCCACGAACACGAGAGGGGACGGGGACGGGGACACTCACCAGAGCCAGACAGTTTGGCGCTGGAGGCGGAGGCGCAGCGCTGCAGCGACCGCTCAGCCTTGCCCGTGCCCTTCATCCCCGGCTCCGGTGGGAGGCTGAGCCCCACCGGGGAGGCACCGGCTGCGGGTGGAGAAGGACCGGTGTGACACAGGGGGTCCCCCCCCACACCCCCACCCCACCGCCACCATCACCACCCCGGTACTCACCACTGCCCTCGGGTGCTGTCCCACCGCCCACGTCCTTCACCAGCCCGTTGATGCTGGCGGAGGGACCGCAGGCAGAGATGGCGCGGGGCGGGCGCTTGCCGGGGACCTTGACGGTGGTACGGAGAAGGTCCATCTCCTTCCCATGGGTGCTGTGGATGTAGTCCTGCCACGGGGACAGGTGGGGGCTGAGATCGTGGCTCCCCCCCACTGTGGGGACAGGGGTGGGGACGGGGACACTCACGTTGATGCTGGGGTGGTAGAAGAGGAGCCCGTTGCTGGACAAAGTCACGTACTTCTTCTTCCACTCCTTGTTGAGGGAGTTGCCGCTGCGCTTCAGCAGGAAGCTCTGGGGACGAAGGGAGGGTGAGGGGGACAGGGAGGGGACGGCTGGGGACCTTGTCGTGTCCCACCACCGCCACCACCGCCCCGCCGACCTGCTTGATGGGGATGGCACGGCCGCTGCCCGCCACCTCGCCCCGGCTGTCCAGGCTCCGCTTCTCTGAGTCGCTGCCCCGGCGCGTCTGCGGGGGACGGGGTCGGTGGGACGCGTGGTGGGGGCACTGGGGGTGCCACGTCCCCCACCACTGTGGCTCCGCTGTGGGGACACCCTGGGGTGCCCATGTTCCCCCACTGCCAGAACCACACGGTGGGGACACCCTGGGTGCCATGTGTGTCCCCCATCACCACCCTGCCAGGGGGGGGCACCCTAGATGCCACGTGTCCCCCTGTGCCACCACCACCACCATGCCAGAGGGACACCCCAGGTACTGTCTACCCCCTGCTGCTGGGTAGACAACCCGAACGCCGCATGCCCCATGCTGCCACCACCCTGCTAGGTGACACCCTGGATGCCACGAGCCCTCCCCACTGCCACCACCCTGCCAGGGGGACACCGTGGGTACCACACGGCTGCCACCACGGGGGTCCCGGCACACTCACGGCAAAGAGGCTGGTGCGGCGCTTGGCCCCGCGGTGCAGGGAGCTGGGGGTGCCCAGGGGGGCCGGGGTCTCGCTCCGCAGCTCCCGGTGGCTGACGTTGGGGGTGGATGGCAGCGAGGATGAGTAGTCGCTGGTGTGGCCACCGTTGCTGGCCTAGATGGGACGTGGGGTCAGCCCCGGCATCCCGTGGCCAGAGGGACAGGTTGAGGTTTGGGGGGGCAGCACCCGGCTGAGGCAGGGCGAGCCGGGGGGTACCTGGCCGGGGTGGATGCCCCCGACGGGGGTGGATGCAGCCGAGTGGCTGGGGGTGCTGGGCAGAGATTTGCAGGACGCCATGAGCTGCTGCTGCTTCTTCAGTGCCACCACCTTCTGGGCGACTGCGCCGAGAGCCTCGCGTCAGGCGGGTCATGCTGCCGAGACCCCCCCCCCCGCCCACCCGCCCGGCCACGGTCCCCATCCAACCCCGCCAATGGTCCCCATCATCCCACCCAGCCATGGGTCCTGTGCCACTCTGGCCGCAATTCCCAACCTACCCAACACGATCGCCATCCCACGGTCCCTGTCCTACCCGGTCACTGGTCCCCATCCTGCCACTGACCATGGCCCCCATCCCACCACCAGCATGCAATCCCCCCCCTCCACTCCGGCTACGCCGGACCTGCTGGCACAGCCGAGCACCCCAGGACACCCACCCTCATTGAAGACCCGGTCAACGTTGAGGCCGTACGTGGCACAGGTCTCGTAGTAGAGGCACCGCTTCATGTCCCCGCAGAGCGCCTGAGCCCGGGCGTCCTCGATCACCCGGGGGTTGGAGGAGCTGATCTTGTCTGGGGGGGAAGCAGGGGAGTGAGGCGGGGATCATCCCGACCCCATCCCTATGGGGCTGGTCCCACACCCCCAGCTCACCCTGGGTGCCCACCAGCGCCAGGGCCACCTCACTGGTGCCCCGGTAGCCGCTGAGCAGCGCGTGCAGCTGCGTCACCTCCTCGAAACTGCTCTCGTTCTCCAGGCTGAAGACGAAGATGACGGCGTCCACCCAGCTGGCAAACTGGTGGGGGGACGCGGACGGGGGTCAGGGCTCAGCACCGGCCGGCACAGCACGGCCCCTGGCCCCCAGTCCCCAGGTACCTTGGCGTCCGGGGCGCCTCCTTCCTCCCGGATGAGCAGGAGGTGGCTCTGGCCATCGACTGTCACCTCACGCTTGAACTGACCACCTGGAGCCGGAGGGAGGAGAGGGGGAAGCCTTCTGGCTCTGCCTGACCCCATCGCCTTGAACAACCCATGGCCATGCCCAGCACCATGACCTTCTCCATACCATGGCCATGCCCAGCACCATAGCCTTGCCCCCATGGTCATGCCCAGCACCATGACCTTCTCCATCCCGTGGCCAGGCCCATCACCGTGACCTTGTCCATCCCATGGCCAGGCCCATCACCATGACTTTGTCCCCCATGGTCATGCCCAGCACCGTGACCTTGTCCATCCCATGGCCAGGCCCATCACCATGACTTTGTCCCCCATGGTCATGCCCAGCACCATAGCATTGTCCATCCCATGGCCATTCCCAATACTATGGCCTTGTCCATCCCATGGCCATGCCCAGCACCATGACCTTCTCCATCCCATGGCCATGCCCAATACTATGGCCTTGTCCCATCTTCATGACCTTGTCCATCCCCATGGCCTTGCCCATCCCATGCCCAGCACCACGACCTTCTCCATCCC
>NW_010972797.1:41088-42456 GCF_000737465.1 Haliaeetus leucocephalus
GCGGAGACGCGACGTGGCAGGGACGGGGACGTGGCACCACGGGGCCCCGCTCGCCGTGGGCACGAGGATGTGGTGGACACAGGGACGTGGCAAGCACGAGGATGAAGAGCGGCAGGAGGACGTGGCGTGGCACAGGGTGGTGACGGCAACCAGGACAAGATGGGCATCAGGACATGACCGGCACCAGGACGCGGCGTGGCACGAGGACGTGGCGTGGCACAAGGCCATGATGGATTCCAGGACATGATGGGCATGAGGAGGCAGCGTGGCACAGGAACACGATGGGCACCAGGGCACAGCGTGGCACGAGGACGTGATGTGGCACACGGTGGGCACGAGGATGCGATGGACATGGTACGTGACAACATGGCAGGCACCAGGATACAGCATGGCACGAGGATGTGGCGCGCATGGGGACATGACAGGCACAAGAACACAGCGTGGGACGAGGACGTGGTGTGGCACAGAGACATGATGGGCACCAGGATGCGGCGTGGCACGAGGACGTGATGTGGCACACGATGGGCACGAGGATGCGATGGACGTGGTGCACGAGAACAGGGCAGGCACCAGTGAGTGCGGGGCACGAGGACGTGGCATGGCACAAGCACACAGCGTGACACAAGCACATGGCGTGGCACAAGGACATGGCATGGCACAAGGACACTGCCTGTGCCCCCCACGCACCCTGCCCGGCCCCCCCAGCCCCCCTCAGGCAGTGCTGCTCCTTGCCTCCTGCCCCGCGAGAAGGGAAAACTGAGGCAGGGTAGAGGCAGAGGGCCCCCCCCCATCCTGTGCCTCAGTTTCCCCCGTGCCATACACACGACTGCACACTGCCAGGTGCGCAGCAGGTGAGGGGTTAATGCCGCTGCCTGTCACCCTGCACATCGTCACCGAGCTGCCACCCACGGGTGTCCCCGCTCCCACCCCCGGGTCCCCAGCAGGCTCTGCCCACGCGCCCCACGGCACCGGTGGGTTGGGGATGGGAGCAGGGCGGGCGGAGGGATGCAGAAGGGCGAACGGACGGACACAGCGTGGCTATGGGGCGGCCAGACAGATGGACGTGGGACGAGTGGGACAGAAGGACGGGCGAATGTGTGACGCACGGATGGCGACAGGGATGGAGGAGCGGAAGGATGGACGGACGGATGCCGGGATGGAAAGACGGGTGAGGGGTCGGCCCCTGAGCCCCATGGAGCCAGCCCCAATGGGGAAACTGAGGCACAGGACCCCCCGCCACAGCCGGCGCCTGCGGACCCCCCATGTCGGCTGCCCCACGGGACCCCAAGGCCGGGCATGGGTCAGGACGCCTGGGTCCCCCCATGCGGGGAGGTGTCCCTGCCTGGTGGGTCACAAGTCCTCAACCAG
>NW_010972797.1:44377-45459 GCF_000737465.1 Haliaeetus leucocephalus
GGGACAGGCACGGGGTGTGGGGACGGGTATGGTGCCAAGGGACGGACGTGGCGCTTGGCGGCGGACGCAGCATTTGGGGATGGATACGGAACTCGGGGATGGACACGGCGCTTGGGGACAGGCCACCTGCCCGGGCTCGGTGGGGTAGGACCCCCCCCCTCACCCCTCTGTGCCCACCCCAGGGTGACCGGGAGGTGCGTGCTGGCACCCAGGGGGCAAGGAAAGGGGGACCCAGCCCCGTGTCCCCTCTAGGACAGAGGTGCCAGGAGCCGAGCGGACATGGGTGGCCCGTGGGGCTGGGGGCCACATGTCCCTTGTCGTCCCCCCCCCACCGGTGTGGGGTCCCCGGGGAGCTGGCACGTCTCCGGTGCTCGTGACAGAGCCAGGCGCGTCGTCCCAGCAACCCGCCCACGGCCCACGGCGAGCCACCGCGCCGTGTCCCCTCCCCGGCACCCGCTGAGGATGGGGGGGGGCACCCCCTGAGCCCCCCCCTCGTCCCTTACTGTCACCCCAGGGGTGGCACGCTGCCCCTGGTCAGACCATGTCCCCATGCTGGGCTTGGGGGGGGGGTCTGGCCCTTCTCAGCCCCCCCCCCATGATGGCAGTGCTCCCCCTCCAGTACAGCCCAGTCTCTCCCAGTGCCCCCTAGCAGCCCCCAGGCAAGGGGCCGGGTGCCCCCCCATTGCTCAGGGTTGGCCGTCGTGGCACCATGTCCCACGTTATGGGGGGGGAATGGAGTCACACCAGGTCTGACCCGTCCCCCCCACCTAGGACAACCATGTCCCCATCCCATGTCACCAGGTCCTGCTGTGGCCCCCCCAAGTGTCCCCCCACCGGGAGTTGGGGGGCTGGAGCGGGGGGGAAGAGGAGGGCGAGGGGAGGGCACAGTGGGCAGCAGCCCCCGAGCAGGAGCTGGGCTCTGGGATGCACTGGGGGGGGCTGGGGGGGCTATCCTGTGCCCCCCTTCAGTGCTGGCAGTGGGTACCACTTTGCGGGTGCTTAGCAACAAGGCATCCCCCTGCTTCCCGTTGCCATGGCAACCACGCTGGGGAGATGCCAGCGCACAAGGTGGGGGGGGGGGG
>NW_010972797.1:45700-48343 GCF_000737465.1 Haliaeetus leucocephalus
GCAGCAGGGCCCCCCGTCGGCGACCGCCGGAGGTGAGGAAACGGCCCACGTCACCGACCGCAGCACTGGGGCTGTTGCACCGGAAACCACCCCGACGGCACAGCTGCGGCAAAAGGGGGCCAGCGACCCCCAACCCCCCCCACAGCAGTTCCTTGTGCCCCCCTCCGTGTCCCCACATGGGTCCCCATGGAGGTGGACGGTGCTACTGGGCCCAGCTGGGCCCCCAGTATGGCACTGGGCAGGATTGGGCCTCGGCCGCACTGGGGTGCTGGGCACTGGTGACCCACGGTTTGGGGGCGGCCCTGTTGGAAGGCAGGGGGGGAGCCCAGGGACCCCCCTGAGCTGGGACAGGCACTGCCAGCGTGGCTGTAGGGACCACCACCGTGTGCATCACTGGGTGTCTGTCCGTCCGTCCCTCCATCATCCCTCCATCTGCCCATCCACCCGTCCATCCATCTGCCCATCCACCCTTCTGTCCATCCATCCTTCCGTCCATCCATCCCTCCATCCCTCCACTTGTCCATCCATCCATCCTCCCGTCCATCCATCCTCCCGCCCATCCATCCCTCTGTCCGTCCCCCTGCCCGCCCCTCCATCCCTCTCTCCCACCCCCATCCACCCACTCCCTGCCGGACCCCCGGGCGCTGCCCGTACCTTGCACCACGCAGAGGGACGCGGTGAGGTTGGCCCTGAGCCGCGGATCCGGCACCGTCTCCACCAACCGAATCAACTTATTGACGTGTTTCTTGGCCCCTTCGTGCCGCTTCACCTCCGCCCGGATGGCGGCCAGCACCTGCTGCCGGGGGGGGGTCATGGCACCCTTAGGTGCTGGCAGGGTCCCGCCGGGTCCCCGGGGTCATGGCTCAGCTCGGGGCTCGGCCCCGTTTGGCATCGTTCTCCCTTCGGTTCATCCGGCCCCGCCGGGCCACGCTTCCTGGCTGGCGTCACCTCGGTGGGGTTGGCGTCACCCCGGTGGGGCTGGCATGGGCGCCCGCCGGCGGGCGCAGGGTTGGGCCTGGGAACCCAGGGAGCACCGGGGCGGCGTGGCGGTGCCCGGCCCCGTCGGCGCGTCGGGACACGCCGGAGCCCGTCGGACGGCACGGCCCGGCACGCCCGTACCCGCCGCCTCCGGCAGCCCCGCGACGAGTGGGGACGCGGTGGGGAGACAGGCGGGAGCTGGCAGGGGCGGACGAGGGGGACGGGTTGGGGACACGCCGGGGACGCGGCACGGTAAGGGCACACGCGGCTGCTGGGACCCACTGGGGACGTGGACACGCGGGGACAGGCACATGCAGCCGGGTGCTGGCTGGGGACACGCCAGGGACACGCGTGTGCTGAGGATGCACTGGGACACTAAGACGTGCACGCATGGGGGTCTTGTGCAGCCCCAGACGCACTGGGGACACGTGCACGGCCGCACAGACATGCTAAGGACATGCGTGCGGTGACACAGTCATGCTAGGGACATGTGTGCAGCCACACAGCCGTGCTGGGGTCATGTGTACAGTGACAAAGACACACTAGGGACACGTGTGCAGCCACAGAGACACGCTAGGGACATGTGTGCAGCCCCGTGCACACGCAGCCATGCACCCACCAGGAACATGCTCACCCCAAAGCCCATGTCGCACCCCATCAGGCAGCCATGGGCTCCAGGGTGGGGGGCTTGGGGGACACCCCCCCCCCCAAGCCACAGCCCCACGGCTTCCCACCACCCTGATGTGGCCAAGCACCCATGGGGTCCCAGCACCCACAGGGTGGGGGGACAACAGCAGTGTCACCTTCCCCTGCGCCCCCCACAAGCAGAGGCAGGGAGACGGGGGGGCGAGGAGAGGTTTATTGGGGTGGGGGGGATACAAGGACGCCACGAGGTGGCCGTTGTCCCCGCAGAAGGCCCAGGAGAGGGTCTGGATGGTGACAGCTTTGCCCCCCCGGGCTCAAGGGGCACCTGTGGGGACGGGGACCGGGACCCCCAAAAGCCACACCGCACCCTGCTGTGTCCTGTGTCCGTCCCCCCAGCTCCAAGCCGTGGGTCCCCCACTCACAGGACCAGGACGTCGGGGAGGGTGGCCCACTGTGGGTGGGGGGACACTGGGCATGGCCACCGAGGGGACCCTGGGTACCGTCACCAGGGGTGGATGGGGACACCATGGGGGTGGTCCGGGTGGAGGAGATGGTGATGGGGGTGAGCGGGGAGGGGGGGACGGCTGATGGGACACTGGGGTGGGTGGCAGGGGTCCCGGGGAGAGGGATGGTGGCGGGGGGGGGACGAGGACAGACAGGGGGTCTTTAGGGACATTATGGGATGGGTTGGCGATGACAGGGACCTCGAGGATGGTCACGGAGGAACTGGGACCCAGGGGATGGTCACAAGGGGACAGAGGCTGTGGTTGGGGACCCCGGGGGCTGGCGGGGGGGGGGTCCCTGCAGCGATGGCAGCGGTCCCCTCCCGGGTGTCCCTGTCCCCACACTCAGGGACCCGTCGTGGCTGTAGCTGAGGGGGTTGAGCCGCCCCGACCGCTGCAGGGTGTAGAGCTGCACCCAGCTGCCGCAGCTTGACACCTTCCCCTCGGCAGGTGAGGCTGGCACGTCCCCATCCCCGGCGGTGTCCCCCACCTGTGTCCCCCCACTCCATCCTCCCTG
>NW_010972797.1:48775-50131 GCF_000737465.1 Haliaeetus leucocephalus
ATCCCATGGAACCCCCGATCAAAGCTGGAGGAGTCGAGAACCTTCCCACTGGCCCTGACTCCTTCAGGTCCACCCGGAAAGCCTCCTCCGAGGGGGACAGCCCTGAGGGGGACAGACACCCCCACCTGGCCACCGACCCCACCAGCCTTCCTCATCCTCACCCGCTATCCTTGGCGAGGAAGAAGCTCGTCAGCATGGCCATGACAGCATTGAGGAAGGCCTTCTCCTCCTCATCCTTGGCCATCACCGTCTCTTAGTTGTCCAGCGGGAAGCAGGAGAAGGTGGGCTGGGAGAAGAGCTGCACCTCCGGCATGTAGGAGAAGAGCTGGGATGTGGGGAGGAGGGGGTCAGCGCAGTGGGAAGGGGGAGTTTGGGAAGCAGAGGGTGGATGGAGAAAGGTGGGATGGAGACACATGGGATGGGGAGAAGGGTGGGATGGAGAGATGTGGGATGGGGAGATGTGGGATGGAGATGCAAGATGGAGAGACGTGGGATGGAGATATGTGGGATGGAGAGACATGGGATGGGCAGACAGGTGGGGATGAATGGATGGACAAAAAGACAGCTACGGGTGGACAGATGGGTGCGTGGATGGGAACATGGGTGCAAGAGAGGGCGGATAGCTGGACCTAAGGGTCCTGGGTAGACAGACAGAGAGACGGAGAGACGAATGCATGGACGGACAGATGGATGTGCTGGCAGGTGGGCGTTAGGAAGGCCAGGCGGATGGACGGATGCACGGACACTTGGGTGGATGGATGGGTGGATGGGTGGGTGAGTGGAAGGAGGGACGGATGGATGGATAGAAGAAGGGGTGGATGGACAGATGGACAGACCGCCGGCTGAAGGAAGGTGCCCAGGGCCCCCCACCCTGCCCTGCTGCCCCCCTGGGGGGGGGGGACGGGACACCCAGAGCCCAGCCGGAGCAGGGTGGGGGTTCATGCCTCGTGAGTAACCCCGGCTTTGTCCGGGCACTGGCCGCCCCCACCCGGCTCAGTGTGGCTCAGAGCCCACCTGGCTGAGGCACAATCTGGGGACACTCCTCCCAGATTTTACCCCAGCCCCCTGTGGCTGTGCAGGGCAGGGAAGCCCCCCCCCTTGGGTATTTAACACCCCAAAATCTCGCCCACCCCCCCCCAGGGAGTGGCCCAACAGCAGCCCCCCCTTATTGCTGGGGTGCTTTAAGGGATGAAATGTGGTTCCTCCAAGGCCTTCCCGGGGACTTGGGGGGGGGCCATGCCCCCCCCCAGCCAGCCCTGCACCCAGCTGTGGGGTGGACTGCGGGGGTCTTGGGGTACTGGGGGGGTCTGCAGGGGCTGTGGCGAGGAGATAGGTAGGTTATGGGGGAGTCTGGGG
>NW_010972798.1:0-33455 GCF_000737465.1 Haliaeetus leucocephalus
TAACTATGGAGTTTCTTACTGAAATTCCTGAAACAGAAAACAAACAAAATCCTCTTCCCATTTTCTTTTCCCCCCTTTTTTTTTTGCAAGTTTTCCTTCCTTCTTTAGAACAAACACAAACTGTATCCTGTTTCACAAAGGAGGATGTTGATTTGTTACAAGCGTACTTGACAAAACCTCTAATGAGCTCTGACAGCGTGCTTGTGACACTTGGAAAAGGCAAGACATAGTTAACAGGGTAAATTACTTGTTTGTAAAGTGGAAGAATATATCATGTGTATAAGCCCATGGTACACTGGTTGCTGCTGAAATCACAACTGAAATGAGCCAGCGTATGTTGATGGAGTCAGTGCCTTCAACTGCTATGTAAAAGTCGTCTTTTTCCCATTATTGTCTTTTTTGTGAGGCACAGTGGAGCAAGGCGTGCTGCGCCAAGGGGGCTGTGCTGGCTGCAGAGCCACCTGCTCAGCCCCATGCGAAGAACAACACGGTACCATTAACATTGAACTGCACACCAGCAATAAAACTAATTAAAACTAATCTCCAGCATCCAGATCAATACACATTGGCAGCTGCTACTGCATTTAACATTTGGTTAAAAACATTTAACCTTCTAAAACAGCCTTAAATACAGAGAAATTGGTTCTTTTTAGTTAAAGCAAGGAAGTGGGGGAATACATGTGCATTGCTCTGACATATAGCAAAACACTTTTACATGTTTGTATTGGGTTTACATAGCAGGGTGTTTGCAGGGGGAGGCTGCAGCAGCATCTTCTGTGAGAAGAGACCAGGGACTGCCTCATGTTGGGCACAGACATTTCCAGCCAGCTCCAAAATGGACCCACCGTTAGCTAAAGATGAGCCCACCAGCGATGCTGATGGCATCTCTGTGGTAACATTTAAGAAAGGACAAAAAACGCTGCACAGCAGCTGTGAGAGAGAGTTGTGAGAAGAAAATGTGAGAGAAACAACCCTGTAGACACCAAGGTTGGTGAAGTTTATCCCATCACCTCACCTGCACCCCTACTCATGGAAATCCCACAGCCACAGGAATGAACCAAGAGTAAAAGCAATACTGGCCCATCAACAGTCCCCAGAAGAGTAAAGCTAGTACTTAGATAACTAAGTGCTTTTCAGTACGGTGATTAATAAAGAAGCTTTTGTAAACAACATAGTGCTATTCATATTTTCTCCATTAATGTCAAAATTTGCAGCTATTTTTAACAGTATGTTTATTGTTGCTTCCCCAGTGAATATTATATTTAAAGTCTGCAACTACACCGCATATTGAAAAGCACACATTTTAAGGTTTGTTCCTTACAATAAGGAAATGATACTCCAGCGGTTCCTCTCCTGAGTTCCCTTTAACGTTGCCTGAATACATGTCTACTAGGAGCCTTAAGAAGTAACTTGGATGCAACAGAAGGTGTGACATACCTTAAAGCCCCTCTGCTTCCTTCATCTGCTGCTCTTGTTTGTAAAGCTCAACATCAAACCCGAGGCTTTATCCTTTGCTGTTATCAGGTCATTGCATCGTTTGCTAACCGATCTACCAGTGGCGGGTACATACCTGATCACACGTCGGTTGCCTTCCCAGAGATGGAGGCGAGTCTGACAGGCCTGTAGTTTCCTGCTTCTTCCTTCTCGCCCTTTCTGAAGAAAGCAGTGACACCCGTTTTTCTCCAGGCTCCGGGCACACCTCCAAAGCGGGAGGCCATTTTGTGGATGCTGCGATCCCCTTCTGTCACATCGCCCCGGGCCGCGGCCTGCTGACCCGCCCTGCCTGTCCCTCCCTCACAGGGCCACTAGCTGCTCCCTCCTTAGCTGAAAAGGAGGGACTCTTAGCTGAAAGCCATCACAGCGGCTCTGTGGCACGTCACCACCGAACACAGAGCGGTTCGTGGTGGCAGGAATCCAGCCGAGCCCTCCTTCCCCACAGAGGGCTGCGCTCGGGGCCTGGATCCTGCACGGGCCTCTCTGAGCCCCGGCCAAAGGGGGCAGCTGCCAGAAGTCACTAAATGCTCCCAAATGAGGAAAAGACCTATTGAAATAGTGGTAAGACAATCAAATTTCTGACAAAGGAATGAACGATAAGTTATAAATTTTAATACCACTATAAACAGATCTAATGGTATTCTAAAAATACAGGTCAAAAGCATAAGAAAAAGACAAAAGATTACTGTGGAAAACAGTTCACAGGGAAGAAGTTTCAGTAATAATGGAAACAGAAAATCTTAACATGTAACTGAGTTTCGCCTCTTCCTCACAACAGATCCAACCTTAAAATTCAGTATTTATTTTCCAAAGCATAGATATGGAATAACTACATATGCCATCTCCATTACTGTAGTCCCCTCCATGTCATTTAACCTGCACAGTGACCTCTAAACTGTAGCCTTGCACCTAGTGGTAATGTTTGTGTTGCTACTATGAAGGATTAGAATCCTGAAATGTTAAATAATCCCCTCAGATGCTTCTGTTTTACACACACATTCCTCACAAATCCTTAAGGATTCTGATCATACTGATTTCAAGGTTTTCTCTCTAAACACAACAGCTGGAAGCCTTTTTTTTTTTTTAAAAAAAAAAAAAAAACAACAAAAAACCTGGTATTTTTACTGTTACTTATGGGAGAGTTGTATTTACACCCAGTGCAGAGAAAACAGCCTTCCTCTTGTGCAAATCTCTATGCATTGACTGACTTTGCTGAACTGAATTGCTTTCTACTTGCTGAAGAACTGGTGTGTGCAGAAGAAGGTTACAGCTCATTCTCCCTCTTCCAGATGTCTGGATTAGAAAATGTGATCCTTTTCATCGGCCCATTGGATCTTCCTCTGTGAGCTCAATAGGTATGCTCATCATTCCTTGAGTCCCAAGCAAGTTCACAGACAGAAGCAGCAAACGATACAAAGGTACGTGGTGCGGAGCATTTCCTGGGCTGCCATTCTCTGTCAACAGTGTTTATTTCTTGACACTCTGGTCACATCATGGGTACAGCAAACACCACAAAAACCCAGCCAAGGTACAGTAGCTGAAAATTGTTAGAAGCGGCTCCAAAAATCACCAGGTACAGTTTTTACATGCTCGAGGAAGACACAAAGACCCCGTCCCTCTACACCTTGAGGTGTTAACACCATCATTCATTAACCAGAAGACTTATGTATCTTGCAGCTCATTTGAGGTTCTTTAATATCACTGTCACCGCCAGGCTCAGCGCCATAAATTTTTGCATCGCTCTATTCCATTAATATATGTTGGTTTTTTTACCTTGCCCTTAAGATATGTTTACGCTCTCCACATGACAAATCTCCCAGCTCAAGTATATTACCTTGTGGCCACTTTATTTCCATTCTAAGATGCTCTCTCATGCAATCTCCTCTCCTTTAAACACCACTGCAAAATCATGAGTCCAAACTGCACTATTTGTGTAGCAAATCGTTTTAACACTCAATTCCTTGACTCAAGCTCTCGCCATTACTTAATATAATCAAACAGGGAGGAAAATACCTTAGTGACTCGGTCTGGGGTAGAAAGCTACTAGGGCCAGGCAATCCTCTCCTCTTTGATGGCTGCTGGGAGAGCAAAGCTCCCAGTCTAGCCTGCAGCTAAATGATTCTGCAACTTGAGTGACCCCATGGTGCACAGGAGGAGGGTCTGAACAGAGTCACGATCTGCGGAGAATCAGACACTTACATGTCGCACAAGATCAGCACCAGACAATGGCTCTTGAAAGAGAAAAAGGCAGGGGAGACACGGCGAGAGAATGGAAAGACAGGAGCAGGGAACTAGCCAAACTGAGGAAAAAACCTCAATCCCATCACTTCTGTAGTCTCATACTGGTGTCTCTGCAGGATGCAAAAGTGGCCATGCAGCATACTGATAACATGTTTTCCTGAGAGCAGGGTAATTTTTATGATAGGTGCTTAGGCAGCTCCCATAGGAGCCGAGGTTGCTCCACTGCCAGCAGAAGAAAGGAGCATCTGCAACACCCTTGGGCGAACAGGAAAAACTATGGGTTATGCTAGAGCCAAGATGAGCTGGCAATTACTTTCATAGTGACCAGCATACAAGAAGTACCCTAAGAAATACCCCTTAAATTACCAAAACCACAACAGCAGCTCTGTGGGAACTTAGTTACAGTTAATACTGCTTCTTTATCAACACTTCCTTGAAAACATGGTTCAATCTTTTATTAACTGTACAGATTTAACAATGCATCACTCACATTCACAAAAAAAATTCCTCCAAGGAAGGAATAGCTTTACTACTGGTCTAACCTTGTTGTGGAGACACTCTTCCTACCATAAGATAAATTACTCTTGAACATATGAACCAAGATCCCTTTAGAAAATGGAGGATATTACAGTATCCTTTGTTTCAACTGTGGCATTACTCAGAAAGCTTGTTTTTATGCTAGATACCAAACTGCTCCCAATGAAATATTATGCTAATATCTGAAGAGACATGTTTCTGTAAAATGGTCCTAGAATGTTGCCTAAATTCCTTAAGGGCTATATTTCATGAAATGTATGACTATACATTCATTTTTTCCTTTGAACTGCTATCGGTTTTCAGCAGAACTTCCAAAATATCCTAGAAGCCCTTCAGGTTACAATGATTTAAAAAAAAAAGAAAAATCATAATAAATACAAATTATTAAATTACCATTTACATTAGCATATTTATAGCTTTATCAAAACCAAACATTGACCAAATTTTCATTCATTCAATTCACATTGAAACTGATATTAAGCCAGTGAGACCTACCCCTTGAACCAAACCTTGAACAGAAATCCTCAGATATCCCTCTTCCCAACTTTAATGCAAAAAACATAAAGGAGATTTAAAGCATGCATTTATGGGAATGAGGCTCTCACATAGCATCAGTAGTGTACTTGCTCCGAAAGGATGGTGGCTGGGAAAAAAAGATTCCTCTATGTTGTTTGAAACTTTGATTAAGCTGTAGGTTTTGCACAAGCAGTGTAAAATCAACTGACTTCTGAAATAAAAGGTATCATCAGTATATTTGCCCAACGGCATTGGCTATTTCAAATACACTTCACTGTACAAGTCCATTTTCTGTATTTGTCTGCTATTTCTATACTTTCCGATCTGCTACTTTTATTTTCATGGATTGGATCCATATCAGTTACTTTGTCTCCTCATTATTACTAAAAGGAGGATGAAGGGCATGCTGACATTTCTAGCTACGTGGTGTTTTCTGTGGGGGCCATGTTCTGGTTTGGGTCTCAGTGGAAACAGTCATGAAAAAATGAGATCCTGCCTTGGTACAGTACAAACATATTCCAGTTTGAAAAAAATATTTTTTCAAGGGGTTTTATGTGTTATTCAGAATAAGATAGCAATTGCACTCTTTTTGCACAAAAAAGAAAAGCCAAACACAACACATTCTCCTCTTCAAGTCACACTTTCAAGTCCACGGATAGATAGAAGAAAAAAGTTGCAATATTTTAAAATGAAACTTCTGTGACAGCAAACCATAGGCTGTTTTATTCAGTCCTTGTGATTTTAAGACACCACTTGGTATAGAAACTACAGCCACTGGTTCTGCCTATACATGTCAGTAACACAGAAAAACAATTTTATGTCTTTACCTATTAGCAGTGCCCCAGGAAGCTGTCCTTCCTTCTTCACTGCAGACAGCATCTTGAGGAAAGCATAACTGGTGCTTAGCGTGGGTCAGACAAAGATTACAATCTGAATCCCCAGACCCAAATTGTCAAATTCAGTTACATATGAAAGGCAGATTACATGAAGAAAACACAAGGAGAGATATTATATTTAAACAAATAGGATTGAAGGGAAATCCTAATTACATGGAGAAAAAACAGAGGACAAGGAGTACCTTCATTTTAAATAGAGGCTTGCTATATATGGTAAAGTTTTGTTAATGAGCTTTAAATGAGAAAAATCCATAATACAGCCAAATAGGAATGAATTACTGCACAACCTTCTCATTCTCTAATGAGAATTCAAGTTCTGATTTGGATCACAAATATATAAAAAAGATTATTAAGTTAATCCACATCTCCCTTAACTTTTCAAATCAATTAAAATACTGGGGTAGAAGAATGTTTCTGTTGCCAGCAAAGACGCAGAAGGAGTTACTCAACCAGATGTGATTGTCACAGGCATGGACTGTGATTTAAAAAGAGTCTGAGGACAGTTCTATTGTTTATACCAAATAAATAAGCCCTATCCCTGTACTTTCCTGGTGATCACCTAGGAGTGAACACATCTGGCTTTTGGGGGTGTTTGCTTCGTTTTGTTAAAATAAGTTCCTAGAACACCAGAATTCTTTCCCATACAACAGCAGCCTTCATGTATTACATAGGGGACAGTACTAAAATCACCAGCACTGTTGGGACCCTTCACATCACAGTGAAGCTCATGCTGGAACAGCTCATAACTCCATGGCTGCCACAACAATCTTCATCTGCTGCAGCTGCCTGCGTGTCGAAGGGTGGGCATTGCTAACTGACTCAGCAAGGGTCACCACGGGGAGGAGATGATCCCACATTTTTGTCACCCTGTAGTGGAAACAGGTCACTGGAAAGAACAACATAGCCCATTGAATGCTGTTCCCCAAAACTGCAGCACATGAGTAATAATTCAGAAGCATTCATGCACCTGTATTCTAAACATCCCCCAAAGTCTTCTAATTTAAGACCTTGAAAAGCTACAGCGTGCCACAGGTAGAGAACTCAGAGCTGTTATCAACATGTAGGTCCTACAGCAGCAAGAAACATCTGGAGTTGAACAGCCCATGTGAACCTGCTGAGCACCCAAGTGCCTTCTCCTTTAGTACCTGCTTATTTCAGTAGAAACCTGGAGCTCAGGGACCTCACATCTGGCCACCTGTTGGCCCAAGACAATGTGGGGCATGCCCTGTTGGTGAGTGTTTATGTGCATGCTGATTGGCTGGCCAGGCAAACTGTCCAATCTGATTGGCTGGGAGCAAGGTGTGTTTCAATTTGCTGGTGACCTGCAGCTTCTACAGACCAGAAGCCCAGACTCAAGGTCTGGGGAATTTGATTGTTATGAAGCCAAGCTTGTGGTTTTAGGGAATCACATAGCCAGGTACACCAACTTTGCTCACCCAAGAAGAGGCAGATACATATCCAGCATTATACATATTTACTGTATTGATTTTTGAAAAGACTATTGAGAGAAAAAATTATTCCGTTCACTTGTAATACCTGACTTGTTTCGTCACTTGTTTCACCCAAGATTGCAAGTCAGGAACCAGAAACTGCAGCCCCCAGAGGCTGGCAATATAATCACAAATGAGATTATTTCTTAGGCACTCTGGTGACCTGTGCCTATGTATCGCCTCTTCCTGGAAGGATGATAAGGTAAGTGGTTCCTGTCACCTGTGCTGCCACTAGTCCATGGTGTCCTTGCTCATGTATGGTGCTCCTGATTACTGCACAAGGCTTCTTGATTTTTCAGAGCTGCCGTCACTCCTTTCTGCGGCCAAGGGCTTACTGCTGCAGCTTAGTCTCTATAGAAACAACCCAGTGTCAGAAACGTTCTGGTGTGATGCAAGACTAAATGAGACATGTCACTAACCTCCTTCCTGTCATCGTCCCTACCTCTTGCACAAAGAGGGCTTAGCCTTGTCTTCAGATTTGCTATTTGCTCCAGGTAAGGATTCAGACATTTCTCATACCTTCAACTCTCACTGTTCATATTGGAGCTTTCAGGTGTCTAACAGCTTTCTGAAAGCTGCTTTTCACACGCCCAGGGAGCAGCCACGCTTTGTAGTATCACACCTGCAGGCACGGCTCTTGCTCTGGAGTCGAGTGACCTGGCCCTGAACTGGTGACATTGATGGATCTTTTCTTTTTCTTTGGTTGCTGCTTTCTTGTCCCTTTCTTCCTTCCACAGTAAAAGGAGCAAGTAAAAAATTGGCTTCCTCAGGGTGAGGTGAAATCAGCACATCGAATTTACTGGTGGCTTGCTCAGCTGAAACCCCCCAATGTGCATAGCGCTCGGAGAAGAAGTGCTTGTAGCCTGCCCTGTGGCCATCCCTCCCGAAATGCTGGGGCTGCTGGGGGAACCTGCACAACCACATCAGTTCAAAGGGAAATGGTAACATTTTTAAGCATTTAAATACTCAGTTGTTTGTCTTGAAACTTCTTTAATGAAACAAAGGAAAAACAAATCCATTATTGCTATTTTGCAGTAGATCAGCAGGCTGAGACTTGGCATCTGCACATGACGGAAAGCACAGCAGAGGAACCAGATGCCCGAACCCTGCCTTTGGAAGGCTGGTTTGAAAATGCAGGGACAGTTCAGGTGCCGTTTCCACCTTCAGCCTGTGTGATCACTGCCAAAAGGCATCAGTTAGCAGCAAATGATGATGATGTCGTAGGTACTTGGACAGGAGGAATTTGACCAAGGCCAACTACTCTAGTCACATACAGAAAGAACCAGAACAACTTTTTGACCAATCCTAAACTAAATTTAAACTCCAAACATGAATATTGCTCTGAAAATGGAAAACATTATGTAATTGCAAATTACTTTTAGACAATGAACTGTTGGTTCTTAACATGTAATTTTTCCTATCTGGAGACTAACACAGACATTTTCTAATTTTCTAAAATAAATCCTACCCCAGGAGTGAAGGTGAAAGCTGGTTAAATGCACTGTCAGAGAGGAGAGAGAGCATGCCTGATACATATACATTTCTTGAATTACCTTGCATGTACCAACAGTTGAGGTGGAGAATCATTGGGGTCATAGGACAAAACTACCTCTTGTAACAAACCTTTTCCTCAGCAACTCTATTCTCAGTTGCTTTTCTGTTATGCGGGTGTTCTCCTTGGCCCAACTCATAGTTTCAGCTTGTACAGTGGAAACCTCTTGGTGGGTTTTGGTCATCTATACATATTTAATCCAGGACTGTGTGGCCAAAGACACTTTGTTTGTGTTGTTCTTGTCAATGAATTCAAGCTCTGGAGAAATGAACTTCATGTGTTTTTTCCCATCATTCTTCCTTGGCAGCAGCAAGGGGACAACTTGGAGTTTACAGGCCCAAAGCTTTGTTGCTGGTTGATCAGCTGTTGCTGATCTGAAAGACATGCAGCAGCACTAAAGCTCAGACTTATTTAAAGCACAAATAATAGTGCAAATAAGTCTTGCAGATATTTGAAATTATTCTTTCCCTTTGCTCTTAAAGGTGCTGTAGTCTGACCTAAGCAGTCATGGTCATCCATGTAGGGTGGGATGGGAGTGTTATCCTTGAGGACTGTACCTGGCTTTCGGCTGTTAACTCTAACGTCTTTAAATTGGGTCTCTGCTCCTTGATGAGGAATGTTGTTAGTCCTACCTGAGAGCTGGCAGAACCTCCTCAAGGATGGTTGTTGTCACAATGTGCAGGAGCTACATCTTCTGCCTCTACCAGAAGATCTCGTGGCATTGCAGCAATTGCTGGAGAAAGAAGAGTTTCCTCACCCTGACTGCTTATGCATGTGGTTTGCAACACGATCCTCTTTCTTCCCCTGAAGGGCTTGCTGTTGGTAGCAAAATGAGTAACTAAGCTTTGCTTAGAGACTTGGAGGAACATCAAGTCTGCTTCTCAATTAGCATTTTAAGCATTTGAAAATAAGGAAAAACAGCAGATGCAAACAGATAAGCACATTCTACTGCCTAAGGTTTTAGAGTTATTTCTGTTGATTTAATAAGTCGCTGCTTGGTCAGCTATTGCTATAACTGATGAGCTAGTTCCATCTTTCAGGTATATACTTTTACTGTTCAGAAAAGAATCTGCAGTTCACTTGACAACATTGCTGGAGATCTATTTTGTTAATTACCATAACTCTTCAATATCTACTAGGGATGTTTGCCCCTGCCAGAATGAATAAATTAATTGTTACAAAATGCATATAGTTGGATCTGGTATTAGTAAAATAATATTGCCAGCTCAAAAAGGATTAAGTTCTTGCTTCCTCTTTAAAAAAAACATATATCGCATCTTCTGATTAAAAAGGAAAAACTGGAAATGTTCTGAAATGTTTGCAACAGCAGTCTTGGAAGAATCACTCAGCTATTTTCCAAAGTCAGAAGGACCTCTACCGTGTGTCCTTCTACACAGCAGGCCCACTTTCAACAAAAGCTATATAAAGCCAGGAAGCCCTTCAGACAACAGCAACCCTGACTGAGACACTGGAGATTCAATTTTTGAAGAATATCACTGCGTCTCTTGATGTTTTACAGTTCCTTGTCCAGACTCAGATCTTCGGTTTGAAGTTCTGGCCTAGAAACCATAGAAATCTTTTAGGCTCAGTGCTTCTTTGTGCGTTTTTGGGGTACCCAAAAAGTTATCACTGCAACTGAAAAGCCCCATATGGACTCCAGTCTCAATCCATCTGTACTTGCACAAATTCTCCACAACTGGAGTGTTTTACTGAGTGAAATATTTGATGTTTGTGTTTTAGAATCTCATTTCCATTCAGTTTTCTGCTTGTGTGGTACTTACACAAAATTCAGAGAGTTCTAAAGAAAACAATTAAACACAGAATATGATTTTTTATACATATAATTAAAACCAATATATTTCCTACAAGTGCATTGCAATCTACTTGCCCAAACTCAAGGCTAGATCCCTGTCACATTTCAAGTTTCTGTTAAAATAATTTTATAATTAAAAATCTGGTTTTTATTACGTTCTATGCATGTTTATCTTACATGAAGACTGGAGCTTTTGGGGTGTCATGTGTCATTTGCTTACGACTGGAAAGGGAAAAAAATAAATTGAGGATAAATATTACCCAAATAATTCCGATCTGAAGATTGAAGAAAAAGGGCCTCTGGTATTGTAAGTGCTGTGCACTTTTGATTCACCAACTACAATGAACAATTTGTTTATGTCCGTTGGGAAAAATCTAGTTAGAAAATTTCATGTGTTCCTGACCTTTGGTTCATAATAAAGTAAGCCTCTACCTCACATACTCTGGAAAATATATGAAGTCTCCATCAAAAAAAAAAAGGAATGATCAGGAGACATGGAAGTCAGCTCCACTGAAAACCTGAGATCTGCAATTAGTTCCACCAGTGCTAAAACTGGTAAAACACACAGTGGAGAGAAGGCTCAGGTTTTTCTATATAGTATCTTAAGAAAGACTTTACCAGTAGAAGATTAAGCATACAGTTTCCTCAGTAAAATTTTCAAGTGGGGGATGAAATTTCCTTCTAACTCGTATCTATTTATGGCTAAACACAGTTGAACATATGTTTATTTCCAAGGAAAAAATGTTAAACAACAATACACGGGTGTAAATGTAGTGAGCATTTGATGTTGCAAATGCTTGTTTATAAACCAAGACTGTATGTTGGGAATTTTCTCCTGACAGTTCAATGCTTTGCATCAAAGTCACATCTTCTGAAAATTAACATCAAAGTAATTCAGCTCGTTATGGTGGTGTTTCAGTAAGGACAGTCTGCTACATCTCTGTAAATTAAAATGAAATAACTGTTATCCATTTTATTGTTGACTGTCTTACAATTATATTGTAAAGTATGTGATCCAATGTAGAGAAATGTTTAAGGAGATGCAAAAGATGTCTGTCTTAAACAGACAAGAAGTTGGTTTTACTTTCTTATTATGATATTTAACAAATGATGAAACAACCGTAAGTGCAGCTGTGGTGGGCTGACCCTGGCTGGAGGCCAGGTGCCCATCAAAACCGCCCTAACACTCCTCTCCTCAGCTGGACAGGGCAGAGAAAACATAACAAAGGTCTCGTGGGTCGAGATAAGGACAGGGAAAGATCACTCAACCAAGTACCATCATGGGCAAAACAGACTCGACTTGGGGAAAATCAACTTAATTTATTGCCAATCAAACCAGAGTAGGGTAATGTTCTTACCAAACTGCTCCAGTGTGGGTCCCTCCCCCGGGCTGCAGTCCTTCAGGCACAGCCTGCTCCAGTGTGGGTCCCCTGCCAGAAAATCTGCTCCAGCGCGGGCTTCCCACGGGGTCCCAGCCTCCTTCGGGCATCCCCCTGCTCTGGCGTGGGCTCCTCCCTGGGCTGCAGGTGGAGATCTGCTCCCCCGTGGACCTCCCTGGGCTGCAGGGGGACAGCCTGCCTCACCATGGTCTTCCCCACGGGCTGCCGGGGAATCTCTGCTCCGGCGCCTGGACCATCTCCTCCCCTCCTTCTGCACTCACCTGGGGCTCTGCAGGGCTAGGGCTCTCAGGTTCTCACTCCTCTCTCCAGCTGCAGTTTCTGTGTCCCAGCAACTTTTTTTCCTTTTTAAATATGTTCTCCCAGAGGCGCTACCACCGTCACTGATGGCCTTGGCTGGCAGCGGGTCCATCTCGGAGCCGGCTGGCATTGGCTCTGTCAGACATGGGGGAAGCTTCCAGCAGCTTCTTACAGAAGCCACCCCTGTAGCCCCCCTGCTACCAAAACCTTGCCATGCAAACCCAATACTACAGCCTTTTAAGGAAAGTAGAGTCCACAGTGTGGTCCTGAAGACAATAACATAGGACTTAATCAGTACTATATAGTAAAATGCCCGGTCAGAAACTTCATGCGGCAGTGACAAATCTTATAAGAAGACAATGAGCAGAATTTGGCTCTCTGTGGTGACTATGAGCCAGATTATATTTTTAACAGATTTTGATCTTTCTGGAGAAGAGTTTAGGACCCACAGATGTTTTGAGGTCCTGAGGACATCTGCAAAATGATTGCAATATGTATGTTTTATATATACTCGTACTTATGTATATATAGATAAAATTGTTAGGCCTTTTTATACATAGTTCACATATAAAAATGAATGAATTTTGAGAGGTGACTAACTTTTTATTTGATTGAAAGCTGCCTCAGTGCTGCTGAAATGGTCTGGGGTTTGTGTGGTTTCTTTTCCTGAAATCTCACATAATCTTTAAGTATCTTTTCAGTTTAGTTTCAAAAGTCCATCCATAAACAAGTACAAGAGTTAGTGGAGATTCTCATGTAGCAAGATGCTACTGACTCATAACTGTGACCTCACAGTAACAGCCTGGATTTGGCCATTTTGTAACTAATTTTATTATTTGAAAATAATATAAAACTGTAAACATAAGCATGACTCATTTTATAGGCATATTCTCCAAAAGATGCTTACCCAGTATTTTTAAATGCTTGCTTTTTCATGCTTCTATTTCCTGGAGATATTTAGAGAAATAATTAGAACTAGGACGATGCAAAGCTACTACTTTTATTAATAATGCAAGAAATTGTGACATCCAACAACTTGTACACAGTTAGTTAGAGCATCCAAATGCTCCAAAAGTACTCTATAGGTTTTACATCAATATTATTTTCTTGAAAGCTTTAATATTCTGGATTTTCAGACAATCAAGTTCTCACAAATTAGTACTCTAAATTCAGATAAAAAATTGACAAATGTGTAAACTTTGCATGAACTAAAGTTTTATTTTTCTTCTCTATTTTGTATATGTCTATGCATTTTTCTGTTGAACACATGCTTTATATTACAGTTTATTCTTTATTCTAGTCACTGAAATATAACCTTCATGATCAATACAGCATTGGTCTTTTAGTCGCTCTGACTGCTTAGTTACCCTGATTGGAAATTCTGATCACACACAAATCCACATCATCTACTGAGGTTTTCCAACCCTGCAGATGGGAAATTCTATTGAATAATACTAAATACTATTACAAAAGAGACAAAAACAACTGAAACTTGACCTTTAGGATTGCAAGCTTTTAAACCACAGCTAGTAATTTTGAGCATTTTTTGCCTACATAACTTTTGAGAATTTTACTTTTTCATCAGTAACATGCACAGTCTGGCACATTATGATAAAATGGTAAGCGAGTCCACAAGGAAATCATTTCAGTGATTTTTTCTGAATGTTGCAAACAGCTTTACTGGCTGTAAAGAAACTTATTTCATTGAAAGCATTCTTCTTATAGCCTGTTTCTATGAATTGCTATGCAGTAGTCAGACCTCACTTTGCCGGGGCTTTGTGTGTCCACAGGGATGTGCCCACACAAAATCGTGCAAGGAACCATGCCCTAGAAAAGCAATAATCTGAAGAATGTCTTTCTGCTTGTAATCCTACCGTTAAGTGATTTTTGTTTCTCAAGTAAACGCAAAAAGAGGGGATGCATCACAGCTTTGTTGCTCTTTTTAAGGACTATTCTGCAATATTCAGTTCAAATTTGCTTCTACAAAATATTTAAAATAAAACATGATTATCCGTAATACCTTCCAGCCTAATTTCATTCAGTGTTTACTGATGATGCAAGCTGACATTCACAGTAACCGAGGACTAAGTTTAGCCTCCAAACATGCATGTTGCATGCAGTTTTATCAGTATTCCCTGCAGACATGTACTTGCCTTGACTTAGAGGGATGTAATCTGTTCAGTCTGGCTAAGAAGTACACGCAGGTTCCACGATACTGGAACAAAGAAGATCATCTGTGGCAGCACCTCCAGGCGATGCTGCAGATCTGCACGGGCAGCGCTGCTGATGCCTGCCAGCCACACTCCCCCATCCCTTGGCACTGCGGGTGCCTCTGCTAGCCCTCGCCCTTCTCTTTGGCACCTAGAGAACGTACTGTTGCTTCACAGATATATCCCATAGGGTACCTCACAGGTGGGAAAGCGCCTGCAGAAACGTGGCCACTTTCACCCAAGGTGGGAAGGAATCATTTTCACAGTGATTTAATTTTACACTGAAGAACAGGGACTTTTCATCTCTGACTACTGCACTTGAACACAATGCAGACATTATTTCAAACCCGTAAGACAGGCTAAGATATTAATCAGATCCAAAACATTCTTCTCTTTTTAATTTCTCACTCCAGCTGGCAGCACACTGTTTTGAATAGAGACCCCCATGCTCTTTCTCACCTTCTGTATTGGTGGACATTTCCCAGCATTGCTGCAGAGCCACCCTGGCCACGGTGTCACTGGTCCCCATTTCAGCTTCTCCCTCCCCGCTCCCCATTTCTGTACCTCTGCTCTTCGGCAATACTCAGGCCCACAGTATTTCTGTATCTGGCTCTGGGGGACCAGCGTGCACCCTTTAAAGTAGATGCGACTAATTCCCAGCACTTATGTTATGCTTTCCGTACACCGATTTGTGCTTTAAAAAAGGTGTTAACAGCGTTCCATAGATGAGGAGAGGGAGACATGCAAAAGCTACAGGATTTTTCCAAGTGGCTGATGTAGGCTGAGACCTAGATCTCCAGAATTCAAGCACTCCACCCCAGCTTGGGCCAAGCTGCTGTCTTCCTGTTTTCCTTCTTGCAAAACATCTTTATTCCTATTTGCAGACTTAAAGCAAAGTGATAAGCTATTGACTACAAGAAAGCCAGTGGCTGGGATAGTAAATAATTCCTCCATGCGATACCACTGCCTCTGAAATGAGAAACTAAAGGTGACACATCTCTCGTTACTTTGTGTTGTTTCTTATATAATTTATGAATCTACATTGCACATGTTTTGAGTCGTAAATGTGATCTGCATCTGTATTTGGCAGAAGGAATGCAAAGGACAGTTCCCAATAATGCTGTTAGTCATTTATGTGCAGAGTTACAGTAAATAACATTTAATGTGAAATATGTAGTGTTATAATAAACACGACAGTGGGCTAAGGTTACTTATACTGAGGATGCTGAGACTACTGGCAATGAGGAGCACTGATAAGGAGCTACATCTAGGACTGGGGACCAGGGTTCACGGGTTCTTTGCAGACTCCCAACTTCTTGCTATTGCTAAAAAGGTATTTAAGGTAAAACACTACAACAAAATTGGTTTGATACTTCTGTTACAATAAATTCTAAATGCTCTGTCAAGATAAAATAATATTTGGTCTTCACTCCATTAAAGCTACTCAGAAGCAGCTCCAGGTCATCCAAGCCAATTAATCCAACAAAATGTGGATGTATCTCATACACTGGTAAATATGAACACAATGTCTCCATCCAGGGCAATTTTTCACCAGATTCAGAGATTGATCTCAGCATTCTGTCTAACTGCCTCCTTACAGGAGCACTAAGCAAGAGCCTGATCTTTTCTATTAGGCTGTACTTGTGTATCGAGGTATGTGGGGTACCAGCCACCGCCAGATGAAACATTCTCTCTCCGTAAGGTGTCTAGCATAGCAAAGGTTTCTGAACTATAGAAACCACAGGAACCAATTTTCACTCTCAAACCAGAACTAAAATGCTACTTTTTAATTTCAGAAAAACATTGTAGGTAAATTCTGCTTTAAATTACACTCACATGAAACGCAAGGGCTGATCCTGAAGTTTCTGATATTTCCTGATGTGCTGGTTTTGGCTGGGATAGAGTTAATTTTCTTCACAGCAGCTGGTATGGGGCTGTGTTTTGGATTTGTGCTGAAAACAGTGTTGATAACACAGGGATGTTTTCGTTCCCTCTGAGCAGTGCTCACCCCGAGCCAAGGGCTGTTCTGCTTCTCACCCCACCAGCGAGCAGGCTGGGGGGGCACAAGGAGCTGGGAGGGGACACAGCTGGGACACTGACCCAAGGGATATTCCAAACTATATGACGTCATGCTCAGCATATAAAGTTGAGAAAAGAAGGAAGGGGGGGATGTTTGGAGTGATGGCGTTTGTCTTCCCAAGTCCCCGTTCGGCGTGCTGGAGCCCTGCTGTCCTGGAGATGGCTGAACACCCGCCTGCTCGTGGGAAGTGGGGAATGAATTCCTTGGTTTGCTTTGCTGCATGCATGGCTTTTGCTTTCCCTATTAAACTGTCTTTATCTCAACCCATGATTTTTCTCATTTTTACTCTTCCGATTCTCTCCCCCATCCCACCGGAGGGGAGTGAGCCAGCAGCTGTGTGGGGCTTAGTGGCCAGCCGGGGTTAAACCACGACACTTTAGGTCGATTGGGAATCTTCTTTTTATAGAGCTGTGCCAGTGCCCAGCAATGGTACTATTTATTTCCCATGCCATACGAGATGTGTTTAAAATGTCAGCTGAAAGTGAAAATACCTGTATGTGACTTCTCCAGTGCTGCTTACAATATTTAGCAGAACTTGATGAAGGTATTGCCCAGATCTTCCCTAGTGCTAACCTTTCAGCAAGTGCACAACAAGTCTAGAGTTTTGTGTATTTTGGGATTTCATTGCAAACATTTAGCTCAATCTATAATATATTATAAATATTTCTCAACACAGACAACAGCACTGTATATTTCCACCATGCCTTCACGGCACAGAGATAAGCATTCTACGGAGAGGTGAACTACAAACACGATATTAAAGGATTTATCTAAATCCACACAGCAAATCAGTATCAAGGGCTGGGAGGAAGGCAGGAGGTCCCAGTTGCCAGCTCCTCGCTTACCTGACCAGCTCAATAGCAAGCACTCGTCTATCCTTTTTTATGTAATTAGAGAAAAACCACTGCAGCAATTTTTGATGTCTACACTTGCTATTCTGGTAACAGTATCCACCAGGAAAGGAATATGATCTTCCACAAGTAACACCTTTCCTTAATACAGCCAGCCCCAGTCTTCCATGTTTCAGCCATAATACGTGACCAAATTAGATATAACTTCTGATCACAGTTTTCAAAACTGAATGTAATGACTTGTGATCCTATGTCACATTTCACAAAATTTTAGGAGATGGATAAACAGAAATGTGTTCCAAGTTACCCATCAAAAAACATAGTCCCCCCCCCCCCCCCAAATTGTTACATTTAAAAATCTTGGCTTCTGATTGTATTTTTATATTGTCAGCCTATTACTTTAACCTTCTTTGCAAAGCATGTGGTAATAACCTAGAGGCATCAAATCCAATCTACGCACATCACTTCTAATATATTTTTTCTTTTCTCTGCCATCCTCTGGCATCCATCAGCCAGGTTCATTACTGAAGATATACCACATCTCTTCTGAGTTTAACCCCCCCCCCCCAAATTAATAGAAATGTATTGATGCATTTTTTTGTTTCAGAACTTCTTTGTCCAGCAGCAGTTTCTCTTTTCCTGCCCTTCCTGAGCCTGTATTTAATCCACTTTAGTACTTTTCTCAAATTAAACATTTTTTCTTCAAAAAACAACCTGTTATTGATGCAAAAGGTAATTAATAGCCTTCTTTGAAAAGCTTGCTTGTGGATTTTGGATGTATCCTCTCTTCCAAACACAATAAACTGCAATCTTCTCTTATTGCTGTGGTATGTATATATCCAGGCTACTGTGAGGGTTCTGGAGCAGATAGTAAACACTGCTTTTTTTTTTTTTTTTAATTGCGTACAAGAGGGAATAGTCTTTAAGAGCCTGCACTTGGCTCCCACTTTTCTACTCCAGAAGTATTGTAGAAGTACTTGTTCTTTTCAGTTCCATTTAAAAAAACGTTTTCTAGGGTGTTTGCTCAAAAAAAGGAATAGAAACTGTGGTTCATATTTTTCAAAAATACCTGATTTGGGCTACTCAGCTTAAGAAGCTATGAAGACATGTAGTGATTTCAGAGCTAGATTTTTAATGAGCTAGGAATTAAATGAAACTAGCCACCAGTATTGCATGGGCCACAAGCTGGCTTTCAGCTTTCAGTTACTCACCAGCCACTCAAGCAGAAGAGAACTTAAAAGGCTTAAAATATTACTGACTTCTCCTTGAAGAAGCTAGATGCTGCCTCCCGACACATATACAACGCTTACTTGTTTATCCTCAAAACCTGAATTAGAGTGCTTAATTTTTTTGTCATCAAGTCACTGTGCTCGTTTAGGTGACCCTGACCGACCCAGAGAGCTCTTCTATTCTCTGGACCAGCTCCAGCTTCTGGCTGCAATGACTCTACATTTTACCAGTATCTCCCTCTTCCAGAATTCAACAAATCATCCGATACAAACAGGGCCGTGTCTTCACTACTCACCTCATGCCTGTCTGCTCAAACTCTGCAGTATATTGTTTAATCAGTGACTGTCATACTCTGTCCAGCTTTATGTTCCCAGCATCAGGCTCTTCTCTATTGATTTATGCTTTTGGCACCTTCATTCACTAGATTTAATGATTTTTGTGATGTTTACTTTGTAATAAACTAAGGCTATAAAGATATAAATTTCTAAATTAATGTTGTGGTTGATTTAGCAGGGGCCTGATCCTCTGAAGTCATTAAGAACGTGGGAAAATTTCCAGTGACTTCCTCATATGTCAGATCACAGGCATGGATGCATTTTCCCCCTCTCCTTACCTGATGGAAATTTCACTTTACAAATGTAGATTGCATCTTAAGCTCAGCAGCATTTCAAGATAACCAGTGCATGTACACCTCTACCAAATGCTTTCTGTGCCCAGGAGTGACATATGACAGCAATCAATGAACACCTAAATCAAAGTCCACCCCAGTGAACAGTAACCTTTGGGTTATTGTTTAAACAAACAATGTCACGATATTCAGACAAAACTAAACAAAAACATCTATACTCCATCAGAACCAATATTCTTCAAGCACAATCTCAAAAGCCAACAATTTCAAACACTGAGAATATTTTCTACATGAGAAATATGATGCCAAGGGATTCATTTCATGCTGAGTGGGACATGCATTTATTCAGACACTGGACATGGATATCTTCTATGAATCCATAGGCCCATGAACTGGCTTTCTAAGCTTTTTTGAGCTTAGGCTACTAAAAAATGCCATGTTATGTAACAGTCACTGTAAAAATTAATACTTCTATTTTTGCCTGAGGGACAATGGGGAGTTATTCTAACAGATATGGTAATGGACGTTGCTTTTAAGAAGGATATATTTGAAGTTAAGGTTGCCTTTACTAGGAGTAAAAACATACAGCCGACTCACTCTTGAGCACCGACTCCCTATCATCTGCAAATAATGCCAACGCTAACGTGTGAATCGTCACAGAAAAGCGATAGATACACTTGAAGCCTTTAAATGTTATCATACTCACAACAGTATCTGATTTAAATGTTAGTTCTCCTGAACACTACAGAGCTGGAAGGTTATATTCAATTTGAGAGGTACCAGACTTACCGGGTATCAGCTGCATAGCTCTAGAGTTTGCGACTTCCTGAATATTTGAGTTTTCTTTACTTATTACAAGGAGTTGCAAAGTTAAGAATTGCAAGCTAGTCCAAAACGCAAGCAATTTTTCCTCTGGAAGGTTTCAGGATTGCAGCTTTTTTCCAAACATCTATTTATGTCCAGCAGTGCATTTCCCTGTTTGGGCTCTCTCCGCCCAGCCCACCACAGCACCAGGAAACTTGGAAAACATTTTGCAGAGAATCATCATTTTAAGTTTTTCTCGTTCCCTGATTTAGCTGTGAAAAGAAACAGGCAAATGTAAAGAGATCCACCCACTCCGAGCACATTAATTACAGGTACTGAAAATCAGCCGGTAATGAAGGCAAGAAGGAAATCCAATGCATTAACAGCTTAACAATGTTCATTCTTTTAACGTTTACCCACACCTGCAAGTGTGTACAGCATGTGCTTTGTCTTTGCAGAGGCTAATATGAGCATCTAAGACCATGACTTTGCCAGCCAGTGTTCATTTATATATGTATATTATATGCTGCCATACCTGTCCTATGCACATACAGATTTTCAGCCTGCGTGCACATTTTATGTTTCATGCACAAATAAACAGATGAAAATCTGCTTGCATGTGCTCTTTCAAGGACCATTACATTATTCAGGATTATAGATGCTGCACAAAACCTAAAAAAGAAATTAGGTCATTGAGACCATTCTCCTGATATTGCAGTGACATTCTTCCTGCGGAAAAAAAAGGCTCTGTAAAAGAGTCAAACTTCAGAAAAACCATCTTATTTCTGGTGTTAACCAGTCCCAGCAGTCAAGGACCTACCCATACACAGATGAGTGCTAAGCAAAGAAACATGTCTGGACGTTTTTCCCCTTCTTCTCTCCATGACTGGTCATTCAGTTTCACTGTTCCTTCATTAATTTGGATATACATAGTATAACTTTTGGGTTTAGTGTTGCACATCACTGGAAAAGCAAAGTAACTGCAATTTTCTCAAGGTTCTACTATTCCCACTCTTTCATTTTCCCAGAACTATTACTTTTAGCAATGACAAGGTGGACAGCAACAAAGATTATGATCTCAGTCGTAGTTTGCATTTGGAATAATGTAATATCAGAAGTGAGTAAATTGTCTGATATTCATTCAAAAGGATTATGCATTGACAAGCCCACGTTGATTACACCCACACTTCTTGGCAGTGGAAGCCCAGTTTTGGAACTTTAAGCCCTTTGCCAGCAATACCTCCGTTATTCTTTCCTTCAGTACTTCATTTCTTTATTTATTATCCAGCCTCTATTTCTTCCTTAAAGTAGTCAATTACTGAAGTTATAGAACATGTAATATTTTTTATTAGAAAAATTGATACAGATAGACACAGTTTTTGAGCACGGATAACAAAACCTTCATGTGCCTGAGTGTTTTTTCCTCCATAATACCAGCAAGATTAAAGGTACTATTTTTTCCCTACAAACAAAATTTACATGAACCAAAGCTCATAAAAGTTAGTGCATTTTTTGTAATAAAAGAGGAAAAATATTGCTCTACTTCTATTAGTAGGAAGTCTTGTTGAAAAATGTTTTCTTCTAAATTAGTATTATTTTCAGAAAGCTCCTCTATACTTCAAAAAAGAGTTTTCTTAAGTTGAAAAATGTGTTTTCTTAAGATGAAAACACTGTTGAAAAAATTTAGGTTTGCAACAACATTCAAGGAGTCACATTTTTTCAGCTACCAAATAATCATTAAAAAATCAGTTTGAGGATTTTGTTTAACAATTAAAAGCAGACATTTTTTAGCAGAAAATTTTTGAAAATGAAAAAAACTTCAGCAACTAAATCATAGTCTTAACTGTTCAGAATTAATCTTTTTCCATCAGGGCCTAACACTGTCACCCGAATATCCAGAGCTGTCAGTGATTTATTACCATAGCCCAGTATTTGGATAAGTTAATAATTATTTTCATAATAAGAATTTAACTTCTTGTTTAATTTTTACTCAATTCTCAAAATCCCTTCACTACAGAAAGAAATACTAATAACATACTTTTTCCATTTGTTATATATATATATATATATGCAATGTTCCATTAAATAGAGTATCCGGACATCTAATAACACACATTATACTCATAATATTTTTATGAGATAGGAAATTTTTCTGCCTTCCCTGTGGAGATAGGAAATTGGGAACAGAAGCTTAGTTCCAGTTAAATTCTAATTAATTTTAAATATCTGAATGTTTAGACACAACACAATCATCCAAAGGTCCAGGTAAGATTAATGGGTGGGATAGACCTCTCCCCAGGAATGTTTTGCTCTGCTTAAGCAGGAACCTCTTAAGATCACTTTCCTTTCCCATATGCTGCATGGAGAGCAAAAGGAATCTCATTAAATTAGGATGAGTCTGGACCAAAATGATTTACAGATGGAAGAGGAGGAAAAATAGACTTTGTCGGGGGAGAAATTGGTAGGTGTCTCTTTTGTTCCAGACAAGACCTTGGTGGTCAGTACCTGCTTATTTGTTGATAAAATATATTATATAGGGCTTTATCATTATCGTTACTGTGAAAATACATCTTTTTTATTTTTTTTTTATGTTTATGCAATTTTCTTATCTAGGAGTTTACCACATCTCTAGCAATAAAGCAGTGAGATTTCAGGTCCCCGTTCAGGAAAGCACTTATCACCTGCTCACCCATAAGCTATAGGTCACCACTGCCTTTGAGCTGAGCTGGGCTGATTCCGGATGGTGTTTCAAACCAGAGGCTGCTGCTCTCCAGAACGACACATCTTCTGTAAACACGACCTCCAGGGACAAGGAGTGCAAAATTTGGGGAAAGGCTGAACAGCAAGGGAGTGCCTCGTGGCTCAGGAGAGACACCACGAAAGAATAAGCAGACGTTCCCATCTAAATGCCGGCAATAGTCATAACGAGAGTATCTTTGTGCTCTGTCCTGGCCATAAAGCTGCCACGGCTTCCCTGACGGCTCCTGTCTCTGCTCATTGCCTTCCTTTATCACCATCACAACTGCAGCTTTGCGAGCTCAGCCACTGCATCCAAAGAGCCACATCTAACGTTATGCCTTTTTTTTTTTTTTGGCTCTTTTTTGTTAACATCAGTACTCAGCTCCAAAGCCGCTCAGTCATTAAGTGCTTTACAACAGATAATTATTCTTTGGAACCAGCCTTTGAGACATCTTGTTTTCACAGGAATTGTAGGAGCCTAATTCCTGTAAATTCATAGTGTGTTCTAGGAGAGTGCCGCTGTCCTTTTCACTTAACAGTTACTTTAAGGATTGGTTTAAGCAGGATGCGGTGAAGGGAGATTTTCTTAGGGAATTTGTGTTTGTCTGGTTTGGGGTTTTTTTCAACACACGAGGACAGGAGCAGGTTTTAGGTAGGCGTAGATGCTCGCACAGGAGTTGCATAGGAGCCTGGGGAACACTTGTCCTTGTGCGTTAACAGCCCGACCACGGGCCAGGCCATGCAGGTGCCACCAAAGATCATCACGTAGCAACAGCTTCAGCTCTTTGCATTCCCACCGGAGGAAAATCACGAGCTGGGTGAAACGGGAGAAGATTGCCACATACAGGGTCAAGCTCCTCACCAGCACAGAGTAGCCCAAGCCACGCTGGCTAAGAAGCTGGCCTTATTCGTCTTCATTTTTAAATCTATTTAACAAAATACTAATGGAAAGCCCTCCAGAGAAACCGCTACACCAGCGGGTACCAAACATCTTTGAATCGTCTCACCAGTGCAGGGGTACGAGCATCGCTGAGCTGAGAGCAATGGAGCTGCAATGATTTACGCCAGCGGAGCCTTAGGCACCTACGTGCTTTAGGTCATGTAATTTATTTGGATGTCTATCTACAGCAACAACATGATTTCGTACGTCTGATCCTCAAACCACACTGTTCCTTTCCTAAATATAAAGTGGCATGGCAAAATTCAACTATGTAGAAGGCAGGGTTGGTTTACCGTTTCTTTAGAGCAACAGTGCGAGTAGCCCAGGTTCATTACAGATTAAATTCATCCTGCAAGGAAGAGATTGCTACAGAGTTTGAGGAGGTTTGCAAACTTTTTCATTCCTTTACTGGCTTCGGTTTGCGGGCTTGTTGTGTGAATGGCTGCTTCCCTGAGGATACGGACATCTAGGCATCTTCTTTAACAAGCGACATCAGAAAAACTTATTTCCCAAAGTCTCCAGATGCTCAGCAAAGCAGTGGCCCTCTGAGCTTTGTGATACACTGTGCTCAAATTCTGATGCTTCTTGCTGAAAAAAAAATTAGCCATTTGAAGAGGATGTTCCTGTGCATGCCCCAGAGACGCTGTATTCAGGCGGTTAGCCTGACATTAGGGCTGCGTGAGTTAATTAAAAAATAATCATTTTTTTCTGCTCCCCTTCCGGTTGTCTTCATTCAGGCAAATATGCTGAAATCACAAAAACAGCTAAAGGATTGCTTTAACTAGGAGATAGTATATGAATTCAGCATATTTTCTGTGTAAAAATATGACATTTTTATGGAAATGACCTATTTTCTTGAACAGGCAGCTATATATCACACAAAGTTTCACTGTAACATTTATGCAAAAGAGATTGGGAAGCACTTTCTCATAAGGTGCTTATTTCCTCCAGATGAAATAATAAGGCAAAGCATAATCAAGAAGCTTGAAAGAAATATTTCACTCAGTATCATATGTTTTAAGCCACTGGGTATTTGTGCTGATTTCCGTGATTATTTTGTGGTTGTTTGTCTTTTGCCTTAAAGGAAGCAAAGGACTGAGAAAGAAATAACCCATTCTCCCCCTTTTCTTTCCTAATCACATTACAGTTTGCAAACGACGCTGGATTGGCAGCATGACAGATCCACGCTGCTCTAATAATCACGAAAGCATAGGCCTCGTCGGTGTTGGAGGCAGAAAAAACATTTCTCTGCAGCGGCACCGACCCCGAGCACGTTGTGCCCGTCCCCGCACGCGGTCAGAGGGGGACGCGGGCTCTGCCCCACGGCAGCCAAAATCGTCGTGACAAACCCACGTTACCGTGACCTACATTTATTCCAGCACAACACACGCGGCAATTCAGCAATCATTCGGGGCAGGCGGCTTAGGGGATGCTGATGGAGATCATTACTTTGCAGCTTTTCCTTTGAACTGCAGTGTATTACGGTGCGTTATTCCAGGGGCTGAGCCGGTTCCAGCTCCAGTCGGGGGCAACACTCAAGAGTAACGATCAGCGGCACAAAATCCAAACCCTTGTCAATACCCAGCGACTGCGCAAAGGTCTTATCAATAGAAAGATGCTATAATCATAGAATACATAACTAGTAAGTCATATTGTAGGCTCGCTTTTATTACAAAATTACAATTTTAATTAATAGTTGCACAACTACAAGATTGTTTTAATGTCAGCGCTTAATGAAACACTCTCATCTGATCCAACCCCACTGAAGTCAAGTGCAAAATCCACCCAGATATGAATGGGTTTCCAGCTGAGAAATTCTTTGAGCTTATCATGAATTAAGGTATAGCTTGCTCTGATGATGAAGTGAAATTATTTAAAATCAATTATAACATAAAAGACACATCCTGAACTAGATGTTCACTGAGCTAAGATTCTTGATTTACAGCCTAACATCCTAATCCTAAATGGAAATCCATACATCACTGAGTCAAAGTAATCAGACTTCAGATAACTTACTTTAAAGCAGGAAATTCATCTCTTTTTTCCCTCTGTTCAGAAGCTGTTAGCATTAGCTGGGACATTAACAGCAACCAGGATAATTACTGCTGCAGCTATTTCACCATCCAAACTCCATGGGCATAACAGAGATTTCCAAAGCACAAACAGTCAACAACCACCTTCCCTTGCCTTTCAAACCAGCCCTGAGTCATTTTGGCCACCACTTTATTTCACAAATGTAGAACAGCTGTGGAGCAGCTAATGACTTACTCAGAGTCCTCTGGAATAGTAAAAAACTTCCAGGCTTATGCTCAACCACCAAGCAACGCTCCTTTCTACATAGAAAAGATAACTTAAGACATTTGTGCTAATATGATATTAATGGAAGCAGCTTTTTGTTGGGCTTTAAAGAAAAGGACACACTGTTGAAATGTTATTTCCCATAGTTGCATGAATATTTATATAGAGAAATATAAATTTATATAAATGTATACATATCTATAGATACACATATTGTACATTATAGGCATATACATACATACATATATACACACAGTGCTATATACACATACACAGATTTGTATATACATATATATAAATATATATATACACACAAATGCACACACAGCTTGCTTCTTTTTAGCTAGCTATAGTTATAAATTCTTCCTCCCCCCCAGAGCCAAGATAATCTGAGTTGCCTCTGCCACGGTTGCCTTTCCATCCCGAATTAAATATAATACTAATTATTCTGCCATTCTGGTTCCTGAGAAACTTGGCAACCCTTCTGAATGACTTCAGATGCGGCAATTTCTCCTGCATTGTCTCCACTAACCTATTCTAGGAGATGCAATGTGCTGCTAAGATTAAGTGGCCAAAATGCTAATAAGTGTGAGAAGTGCCTCCACTGACCTACATTGAGAATGTAGGTCTTAATGTATCTATTTTTAGCTTCATAACCAAAAATCTCTATATTTTTAATAATGGTCCGAAGCAAGCCATGTACCTGAATCTCCCAGAACGTTCCAAAAATTGACTGCTACACTTCAATGTGCTAGCATATACATGTACACACATATATATATACACACAGTATATAGATGTATATACTGTACACACTTAGTATCAGCATTTCCGTTGCATACGTTAGCCACCCCGTTCCCGTAGAAGTAATGACATAGGAGGCAGTTACTACCACTTTGAGTTACCAGCAACTAATTTAAGGTTGTTGCAAATGGAACATCTCCGCTTTATCCCTGATGCATACCTGTTAGAGATCCATCTTATCAGTGTTTTGTGCTCTGAAGGCTTTAACAGACTTTGGCTGGCTTGTAGGGGCTGGCAAAGCACAAGGCATGTAATACCACCGCGGCTAACCTCGGGAGGCTGCTTACAAAGCTGAGTTACAGGTAGGCAATCCGGTCGATACATCTTACAGAATGAAGTCTTGAGGTGCAAACCACCACTCTCTAGAAAAACCCAACAAAGATAACCATATTTTCAATTGGTCTCCATTTCATGCACACGGTCAATGTGCAAACCGAGGTGTCCTAAGTTACTGTCAGCCAAATGAATATCTGTGCATGCAGATAGGTAAAAGCAATGCTGAAAATGCCAACAATCTGGAGGCTGGTTGAGAACTTGGGCCAAATGCAGGAAAAATAGAGTTCTGTGAGATATTTGTTTACCTGCTCTAAAAAGAGAGGTTTCAACGAGAATTGCATGTTGTTATTGACTGTCTAACCCAGAGAGACGCTTGACTTTCCGGTGCCGTTCGCATTGTTAGCCTGGGCACAGTTCCCACTTGTCACAACTTAACCCATCTCCCAGCGATGCCAATGCTGTTCCTTCCATCGGCATCGCTGGCTGTAGCATCACGGCCCCTCATTGCTCACAGGAGGAATATATATCTATATTTTGATATATAAATTCGATACATCCGCAGTTCTTATGCTGTTGGTTTAAAACCGAAGGGGAGAATTAAACATGGATTGAACGATGACTGACTCCTTGCCTTAATCAGTGCCTTTACTTATTCTCAGGGCTGCAGAACAAGGTGCTGATAGCTATGACTTGCCCTTTCTTTGAAGAAAACACTAACATAAACTGGATCTAAAAAATACCTTTACTTGCCATATTTCTTTGCTTGCCAATACTATCCACTTTCCAAAGCAGCCACGTTTTTGGGTCACTGCAAGAAAACATAACAGAAGTGATGCCACAAGAAACGATGCCCTCTAATTAAGAAGAATGCATTAGATGTACGTCTTTTTCAGCAGCGCCTTGATGACGACTGATCAGATGTGCCCTTGCGTGGCAGTTTAACAGCACCAGAGAAACTCTGGATGAGTTTTCTAAAGAACACAGAGACAAACTTTTAAATGGCCAGCATCCATTACTGACATCCAGTTTTTTAAAGTCGATCTTTCACCGAAACACTACAATATGATTTTTTCGAAGTGCTCAGCACTCCCGTGCTCGCTGTGGGCACAGGACCGGTACCTCCGGTGGTGCAGTACCCCAGGAACCTCATTGCTCGGGGTGAGAGCTAATGGTGGAGCAGATTAGCTGGCCACATCTGACCCTGTAATCTCACTAATGGGAATTTCTTACATCTTCCTTTTGAGTCAGACTGTCCTGGGCACTCTCAGGAACGAGAGGACACAGCAAAGTGAGCACGTTTCAGCTCTAAGCCTGAGTGGCAATTCCTATGCTCTTTTGAGCATAGCTCCTTCATCCTCCACAGAAAAGAAAAGAAAGAATTAAATTTGAAAGTCCTATTAAAAGGTATTGTTTGATGAGAATTTTCACACTGCAATGTTTTCCTTTCTCCAGTCATACTCTGAATAAAATCAAACTAAACAGTTACAGAACAAAAAGAACAACCAAAAAACCCATTAATTAGCCTTGATCTGCAAAGCCAAAGCCTCCAAAGTTCAATGACAGACATTGGTTCAAGGATTATTCAGATAATGGACATTATATATATATATACACACACACATATAACAACTTAGAGACCAAGTACGAAACCAAAGGTTCACGTAGCTTTCTAGAAAACTCATCTCAGTTTAGGACAGTTACTGTTGTGACAGACTGACTTTGTTTTAAACAAGTATGGTCTGAAAAAATATTAACAAATACATTCCTACAGTTCTCTAACATGTAAACCAGCTACTGCCTCCAGAAAAGCAAAGTAAAGCTGAGGAAAGCAAGAAAAAAAAACATTTTCCCATAATCAGTATACTAATGCCACTTTAACATTTGGGGAAAGTCATTAACTTCAGATGAGATGGTCCCTGTAGGATAGAGACTCCCAAACCTTTCTTCTGCTTTTTTTTTTTGGTTGTTTGGTTGTTTGGTTGGAATTTTTTGAAAATTACAGTTACAGGAGCCCCCAGCAGCAATGGTGGAGGTCCCACCATCAGCAGAAGGGATGGCAACACCATCGGAAGCAGCAGCACGTCTCAGGTCTATGCCAGTCCAACAGTGATTTATCACAATTCAGGAACTCCTGCTCGAAATTATTCAAACCCTACTGCAAAATCTCATCACTGCAGAGAACCTCCCTAACTGGCACAGTGCTACAACAACATGCCAAATTGCCACGCCACATGCCATGGACAGGAATATTCCTCCACAGTTAGTGGTATTTGTCTGACAGAGAGATTTGACCCTCGGCTAACCTAAAATATTTCTTCAGAATTCATAGAATATACAGGATATTCTTGAAAGATTTAGAAAATTCTAGTAGAAAAATAAAGATGATAGAAAAAGTAAATGGACATTAAAGATTCAGTATATGACATATGACTGAGTTATTAATATTTTATATTGTGCTATGCCCTCTATTATTATCTATTCTTTTTAAGGCACCCAACATCTTAGTATTGCATATACATACTTCTTCATAATGTCTAAAAATAATCCCACACTTAAGATTAACATCCTTAGCATTCAAAAATATAAAGACTGATTCAACATCCTCTATACAGACTACCCAGTACAACCGTGGGACAAGGAATTCCTATAGCAATGCCAGTGGCTCCGTTTCTTCGAGCCTTCTCCTGTCATTTTTCCACAAAAATAAGCCATCTGACACTGTTCTGAAAACCACGACGATATCAACCAATTTAACGGAGAAAAAAATGCCGCCACCACCACAGGGGAGTGTTTCCAAATATTTTCACAGTGATCAGAGATAACCTCCAGGTTTCACCCCAGTAGCCATGTGTAGCCAAGCTAATGCTTTCATCGGTACCCCCCCCAACTCCTCCAACAACCTACACAAAAATGAAAATAGAAGTACATAATTTTAAAAGTGGGAAGCTATAAGGATCAAGCAAAAGACATTTAAAAAAAAAAAAAGATATGAAACACAATTGTCAGTGCCTGTTAATATTCTTGCTTTTAAAGAAAAAGATAATGCTAATAAAGTATTTCCGAAAAAATTGCAATTGCTACATTAATAACCTTGTTGGCTAGCTGGTTACCTATGACATTATGTCTAAGCTCTGGTACCAATTTCCACGTTTCTTGAATCTGCAGAGACACACTCATATTTGTCTTTACGCGAATGCTCTTATTTTAAAATAAAAAGCGCTAAAACTTTTTTGGTTAATTTGTGAATGAGGTCAATCAGAAAAATTACTAAATTGATAGCAAAACCTTTTTCTCTATACCGTTATTCATTTTATTCTGAAATAGTCACATGGAGTACTTGTCTCAAAATACTTGAATCCACTTAATGTGTGTTGTCATTTTCTGAGATGAGACTTTGCTCTTCTTTCAAGTCCGTTGACTAAAACTGAGCAAAAATGTAGCATTTCATCATTGCCTTCAAGGGAGCAGAATTAGGCCTCCAGTCCATACCCACACAAGGGTTTGTTCCAAGTGCGTTCCACTTCTTCCACTAGCTCGAAGAGGCTTCCAGTTGTGGCGTAGCTACGCTTGCCCAAATAAAACAGAATTTTTTCAAGAATTGGGAAAAAAAGATGTATTTCCACTCACATCAGCATTACGCAGTATTGAAAAATAGCGTATTTTTGTACAAAGAGCTGTTGTTAGTATGAAGAAGTAGTGAAACTACACACTGGGTGAATTTCCTCCACATTTCTCCCATGGAACCAACTGCATTGTACTGTATAACCCATACATAAATTAAACTGTGAAACTCAGTTACGAGGAAGTCAGATTTAGAATCAAGTCTTGGAAAAGTCAGAAAACAGGAATATGCGATGCGTTGCAGCCTGATTTCCAAGTGTACATAAATCCAAGTTGTAAAAGCAAATGCGTTTGGAAGAAGTGCAGTTCTGGAACAAGTTCCCACCTAAGTGGCTGGAGCATTGCCAGAAGTCACACTCTTTGGCTGAGTGATGCAGCTAAGCAATGAACTTCCAAACTTCGGGCCAAATTCTACACATTTTTTTTTTCACGTGAACGTTTCTGTTGCGCCTAAAGCCAATTCATCATGTCTTATTCCTGCGAACAGTTCACATGAAGTAGGTACCTGAACAAAGGAGAAGTAGCACAGCACTCGTGAGCGACTGCTGGCACACGTTAGCGCTTCCCAAAGGTGGAACGCTGCATATTGGCATTTTGTAGAGACCTCTCTGTCCTGTTGCTGTAAAACTTCACAGCAGAGAACACAAGATGAACGTAACTGCACGTTTCTAGCTTAAAACCAAATCAGCTGTGATGACGTGCTCAAAAGTGGTTTTGTCTGGAAAGGTCTCTGACAAAATCTTGAGCTACCGCAGATTAACTCATGTCCACTGAGTCACCTAATAAGTGACCCGTCTGGAGTGTTCGCCTAACTAGAGCAGTAGGGGTTCTGGCTTGCTGCGACAGACGTTTAGAGGTGGATCGCTTTCCAGAAGTCAGATTATTATTCATACCATAAAAATTAACATCTTTCTCTCACTATCGATACAGTCAGGAGATCCATGAAGCAATTTCCAAGTCTCAGCCAAATCTTCTAACCCAGGTAGAATATGATGGTGACATCAATGACAATAACCAGGAATTACGAAAGAGCGCCCGTAATTGAGCACCTTTATTACCCTTTCTACTTTCCTGTACGCAGTCCTTACCGACTATGACTGGGACTTACCTGGCCTTTTTTTTCTTTTCCACCTGTAGGAAGAATTTCAATATAATCAATGAGCGAATAAAACAAACAAGTGATGAAAGATTTACTGCCAGGTTCTGAGCACTGCCACAAGCTGAACTGCTGAGACCGACACCATTTACCTGTTGTACGATAATGAAACAAGCTAAAAAAATACTTATTTATTTAAAATAGTATCCCATCAAACAGCTCCAGTGTAAATGCAGATCATTTGACTTTATTTGATTCCTTCCCAATATTATTAATGCTACCAATAATACTGCTGATAATGATATAGTTATCATTTATACTCCCTATTAATTCAGAGTAACCCAGGTCGAAGCATGTAAGGAGTCACCCGCCACAGATCAGAGATGATGGATCCACTTTTGCTTCCTGCAGTGGAAAGTAATGCTGCCACCCACTCGGCCTCAGCTCAACACAATGAAATAGCAAAACAGCAGTCGTCATAACACACATTAGATATCACAGTTAAATATTGTCAACACTTCCAGAGCGAATCATCCCCATATGATTCCAGTACACAAGGAAGAGGAAGTTTCCTACACAAGGAAAGAAAAATAACTCAACGTAAGCCAAAAATTATCTCTTTTAATACAAAATTCCATTCTCATAGAACAACTGTATTTCCACTGAATAAATAGATTTCCTCACCGTTTGGGGGTGAGATTACTACCTATAGTTATGTTGAAATTCTCTTGCCTTTCTGCAGTTTAATTAAAATATAAACATTATTTGCAACTGGCTTTACTATATTTGGATACAAGTATGAACACTTGGGGGTTTGATGACATTGCCAAATGTATACAGCACCACTCTCACTAGGGGTTGTACTTTAACCTGATTCATATAGCTCCACGCATTACTTGCATGTAGTCTTATCAATGTGATTATTACGGTTATCATAAGAAGGATCTGGCCTTTGCACTCTGATATTTATTATTTTTAACACGCGCATGCTCTTCTACTATCCATTAGGAAAACCCAGATGAACAAACCCCAACGACTTAGAGCTGAAGGCAGTAGTAATACAACACGATCGACTCAACAGAGGGATCTGGGAACTTCAAATATTTTTACCAATAATACGGAGCCAATGCTAGAGTTACAGACATTTGGAGCCATCCCTCCATCTCAAAACACATACAGCTACCACCAAGGCTCAGGAAATTACTTCTGTGGCACCCAGATGCCTCTCCAAGACGGACCGACAAAAAAAGCCTGCAAGAAGCCGAAGCTATAAATAGCGACACTGGGGGTGAAAACAAGTATTCATGGGTTTAATCTCCATTAAAACGCATCGTGCTGGGTGAAATCAGGTTGTTCCCCAAGAGGAGGGAAGGGAGGAAGGGAGGGAGGAAGGGAGGAAGGGAGGAAGGAAAGAAAGAAGGAAGGGAGGGAGGAAGGGAGGAAGGGAGGAAGGAAGGAAGGAAGCAAGGAAGGAAGGAAGGAAGGAAAGAAGGAAGGGAGGAAGGAAAAAAGAAAGGAAGGAAGGAAGGATAGCTGGGTCTGAGGTGACACCATGCTATGTGCTCCAACAGCCTCTGCCCCACTCCGGGAGGGTGACAGAGGTCCTTAGTCCCCTAACAACAACCAGAAGAGATGCCCCGGG
>NW_010972798.1:33827-34928 GCF_000737465.1 Haliaeetus leucocephalus
CGCCGGGGCGCCGCTGGCAGCCGGTCCCGCCGCCCGGTGCGGGGCGGGGCGGGGCGGTGCGGGACCAAGATACCACCCGGGACCTGCCCGGGAAGGGAAATCCGATCGTCTTTGGTCTCGCTCCGGTTTCAGCGGGGAGCGAAAGGCCGCGCCGGGGCAGCGGGCGCGGCGGCGCGCCACTGAAACCGTCGGGATCCTTTTTCCAGATGGCTTCGCCCCTTTTTTCCAAAAATTGCGCCGCGGCCGCCTTGTCCCCCATCCCGGCCCCCGCTCCGACCTCTCGCTCGGCGGTGACCGCCGCTGCGAAGGCGAGAAAGGGCCGCAGCGATGCCTCCCTCCTCCGCTACCAGCAGGCAGAAGAAGCAGCGCTCCTGCAAGAAACGCCACTCGAGGACGCGGTCTTAATTTTGCTGCCTATTTTTAAATACACGGGAACCGTCATAAGTACAGTGCAACGTGGGAATACAGATTGTAAATCGGATTTTTTAAAAGTCTCGGGTGGTATCTTGGCAAGAGAAGCCGTACAGGGTTTTTCTCTGTTAACATCACAGTGCATTGAACTGTTATTAATAAAATAGCTTTCAAGGTTAAGGTGGGGGAAGGAAATCTCAGTAGGGGGAAGCTGAAGTTTCAGGTTCAAGCTTTGTATTCCTATATATATATATATGGGTGTATATATATATATATATATGCATTTTTTTCAAAACGTTTTATTAGGAAAGCTATACCAGACGCATCACTGTACAATGATTAAACATTACCTTTACAATTTATATTCACTTGAAATTACAGAATAAATATATGCACATTGTTGTACCTGTGTGTGTGTGTGTGTGCGTGTGCGTGTGTATGAGAGAAAACATTAAAAATGCTTCCTACAAAGCTGTTAGTGATAGGTGCCCAGTAGCCTTTTTTTTTCTTTTTTTTTTTTTTTTTCCTTTTCCTGTATATTTGCACGTTGCTTTTATTAGGAAAGTGCGGATGTCCTCCAAAAAACCCCATGGCGTCATGATGAAGTGTCACTGAGCATCCCCTAGGTGTGTGCGCCACGTGGTTACATCTTTTGGGCTGCTCGGCTCCGGGGGGGTTTTCTCCCCCCCC
>NW_010972798.1:35033-35663 GCF_000737465.1 Haliaeetus leucocephalus
TGTGCGTGCGAGGGAGGGAGAGAAACCGGAGCAGAGACATTCGAGCAAGACCCTCCCCTCCCTTCCCTCTTGCAGTTTTCCAGGCATGCAGCAAACTGCGCTCGTTTGCTTCTTTGCATTTTTTTTTTTTTAAATAAATGTACAGAATCTGTGCCATGATGGGCAAGAAGAAAGCAAGCCACAAAATGCCATCTTCCCTCCCCCTCCCCTCCAAGGGAAAATATAAAGGAAGTTTACTGCAACGGAAAAGAAAAAAAAAAAAAACAAACAAACCAACCAAACCAACCAACCAACGACAACAACAACAAAACAATAAAGAAAACAAATGAAAAAGGAAAAAAAAAAAAGAGTGAGAGACACACATAGGATTTACTCAATCAGGATCAATACAAAGATCCCCGATAATAATAATAATAATAATAATATACCTTAGACATGGCACAGTCAAAGTCTCAGTTTCAGTATAAAAAATAATGATTGATTAACATCTGCTGGCAAAAGTCTGCGAAGGCACTTCGTCGATTAATGATCTGAGAACGGCCCTTCCCCGCAGCGCGCACATCTGGCGGGGGAGAGCACACAGCTGTATCCTCTACTCGCATGCGGCGGTGCCGGGGCTGGGCGGCGGGG
>NW_010972798.1:35673-35980 GCF_000737465.1 Haliaeetus leucocephalus
CGGCGGTCAGAACCGGTACGTGGTCTTCTCCAGGACTTCGAGGTAATCCGGCTTGGTTTGGAGTTTGGCCCTTAACTCGAGGTATTCGCTTGTGGGGGTTTGGTGGTCTGAGAAGCCCTTGCCGGCCGCGAAGAGCAGGGTTTCTTTGAGCCTGGCGTCCTGCTGGAGGTCCGGGTATTGCATGCCAGGGGGGTGGACGTGCAGTTCCTTCAGCTTGGGCACCGTGCCGTACAGGCAGTCCACGAAGCCCACGGCGCAGGGCGGCGGGCGGTCGCGGTCCCGCGGGGGGCCTCCCCCCGCCGCCGCC
>NW_010972798.1:35990-36271 GCF_000737465.1 Haliaeetus leucocephalus
GCCGCCGCCGCCGCCGTTCCCCCGAGCCCCCCGCCGCCTCCGCCCGCCGCCAGCCCTCCGCCCGCGGGGTGCTGGGGATGGACGGCGACGATGGTGTTGAGCTGCGAGCTGGACACGGCCAGGCTCCACTCCTGCTCCTTCTCCAGCAAGGTGCGGTAGTTGGTACCCGGCTCCTGCGCGACGGCGTGGGGGCCGAAGCGCTCGCCGCCGCCCCGCAGCAGCTCCGCCGCCTCCCCCGGGTTCAGGAAATCCCGGTGCACCGACGCCAGGCCCCGCAACCG
>NW_010972798.1:36748-41515 GCF_000737465.1 Haliaeetus leucocephalus
GCGGGGCAGAGGGCGGCCAGCTCCAGGGAGCGGAGGTCGCGGCGGGCCAAGCGGTCGGGGCTGGCGCAGAGCACCTCGCCCACCACGCTGACGGAGCTGAGGGCCTCCAGCCACTGCTTCAGAGGCACCAGGTCGCAGGTGCAGTCCCAGGGGTTGAGCTTCAGGTCGATCTGGACGATGGCGTGGAGGTGCTCCAGCACCCCGGCCACCGGCAGGGCCAAGAAGTGGTTGTTGCGGAGGTTGAGGCGGGCCAGGGAGGTGCCGGCGAAGGCGTCGGTGGGCAGGGTGCGGAGCAGGTTGTCGTTGAGGAAGAGGAGCTTCAGGTTGGGCATGAGGCTGAAGGCCGCCGGCTGGATTTCCCTGATCAGGTTGTACTCGAAGTACAGGTAGTGCAGACTCTGCAGGCCCCGGAACATGCCCGGGGTGAGCCGCTCGATGTCGTTGCCGTTCAGGTAGAGGCTCTTGAGATTGGGCAGGTTGATGAAAGCCCCGTCCTGCACGTAGGAGATCCGGTTGTTGCCCAGGTGTAAGAGATCCAAGGAGGAAAAATTCCAGAAATCGGAGCGGTAGATTTTCTGGATCAAATTCCCGCTCAGGTACAGCTTCTTGGCGTTCAAGGGCCGGGGCAGGAGCTCGGAGATGTTGTGAAACCCTCGCTCCTTGCAGTTGACCGTCAGGCCCAGGTCGTTGATGTGCAAACTGCAAGAGCAGCCGGTGGGGCAGATGATGGGGATGGGGGGCCGGGTCTGGTAGGCAGCCACGGGCGGCTGGTTGGGCCCGGGGTACAGGCCGCGGGACGTCGGGGGAGGCCGGGGCGCCCTGGGCTGCTTGGTGGGCTTGGGCTGCTTGTTGGACGTTTTGTACTCAACAGAGGAAGCGGTGAAATGGAAGGAGGACAGCATGGAGGAAGGCTTCGTAGGCCACGCGTTCTCCTTGCTGGACGACAGCTGCGGGATGCCCAGGCTGGCTTCCACCTCCGAGTCGGACAGCATGGGGCAGAGCTTGCTTCTTTTGATCTCCCGCAGGTCCTTCCCGTGGAAGTGGAAGGGGGTCTCGCAGGTGATGTCCCCCACCAGGGCGGTGTAGGGGATGCGCTCCAGCCAGCTCTTCAGCTGCACGATCTCACACGTGCAGTTCCACGGGTTCTCCTCCAGCTGGATCTCCATCAGGCTCCTGCCAATATGGTCCAACATCCCGCGGTACGAAAGGACTTTGAGCCGGTTCCCGCGCAAGTCCAAGTGGGTTAAGGACACAGACTTAAATAAGTTGGTGGGAAGCATGGGGATAAGATTGTCATTTAGGATAAGGACCCTCAATTTACTCAGGTTTCGAAACGCCCCGCTTTCAATCCGTTTAATGACATTGTAATCTGCCTGCAGATATTCCAGACTTTCCAAACCCAGGAAAGTGTCGTTTCTGAAAATGTCCAATTTGTTTTCGTGCAAATACAACCTCTTCAGAACTCGGAGCCCGTTAAAAGCCCCCGTCTGAATGTCCTGCAGGGCATTGTTCCCAAGGTTAATAGACACAGCATTGTTCAAGTGAAGAAAGCTGTTGGTGTACAATTTCCTCATGGAATTCCTCTGCAGGTAAAGTTTAAAAGGTCTCGACCACGACTCTGTTATCTGGCTAATATTTATAAATCCCTTGTTGTCGCAATGTATATGGAAAAGGCTCTCCTTCACTTCACAGTAACATGGATCAAAGCAGGGCTCATCGAGTTCCTCCGAGTCCTCTATCAAGGGAATTGGTGTAGTCCATGCTAGAGCAATTGTGCTTAGAAGAATTATCCACAACATCCTCCCTTTATGAAGCGTCTCTGCCGTGGAAGGTTTCATCGTTTGTCGGTGTTTACAAAACTGCAACGGGAAGAAAAATGCAGATTTCAGTCTTTCTGTCCCGCCCCGCTCCTTTTACTAAACCCCTACCTGCTAGGCTCGGGTTAGGCTCCTGGAAAGTTCAGCAATTGTTGGCCAGACGTCCACAACCGACTCTAGGGGGGTCGGGTGGGCAAGCCTTGCCCTGATTTGCACTTAAGAGATGGTAGAAGGTTTAATCACGCGATATCCGCCGCCCTTCTCCCCCCCCCCCTTTGGTAAATGCCACCTATAAAGAGGACGGCACATGCAGCCCCACACAGCAACACGAGCACACAGCTCCGAACGTGTTGCGTCTTTGCGTGTTTTCCACCGTAGGACCGGTGTTGAGAACCACACGGCTTTCACGCTCACTTGCAATTTTAGCTTTGTAGCCATCGTAGCCCGCATTGGCTACAGGGGGAAATACCAGTGGGTAGATTTCTCCAGTGTCGCACTACATCTTTCATACATGCAAACTCCCAAAGTTACTGAATCTCGGTCCTTGGATCTCTCTCCCTCCCGGCTCAATATATGCCATACGTAAGTTCGAAGGAATGTGCAAGGTTTGCTGATGTCCCTGGCAGAACGGTTCCCCTCAGAAATCCCCACAGCATCTTTAAAACGGTAAATGGTTAACAACCCTGAGGTAAAAGAAAATCTTCCCCTTTCAAATGCGCCGATGAATTAATGCAACTGGTATATTATCAGATAAATACATACCCCATATTAGTCATTTTAGCTGATTAAAGCATTTAGAGATGATTAATCTTTCTAAAGCACATGCCCATGCGATCAGCAGATCTAAAGGGAAGTGACAGCTGAAGAGGCACCTAGGATGGAAACGCTCAGCCTGCCTCGGATTAGGGTATTTTGCGCCCCCAGGACCAAGCAGGAGACCCGGTTAAAAAGCTGAAAGTGGAAGAAAAAATACCTTGACACTTACCAGCCGATAAATTATCTATCCTACTATATACGTTTCCGAATGAAGACACCATTCTTCTCCAATCAGGTGAAAATAACACTGTACTAATGAGATGCAGCTCCTTCAACATATGGTTTCACCCTTCCTTTCACCAGAGATTTTAAATGTACGGGCACAGAGAAATGCTAAGGATGGTAATAATAACGGCGGTGATGCAGCCTTCCTTGAATCACTGAAATGCCCATTAGAATTATTCGGAGCGATCGTTGCTTTTAGTCTGAATCTTTCAATAGAAAAGGTCCTTTTTGCCTTCCTCGTGTAAGAACTAGAAAATTTTGCCCCCCATCCGCAAACTTAAGAGCAGAAAGATGCATTTAGGGGAGAGAAATGCCAGAGGAACAGAAATCCTGAGGATCAACTTGCAAATGAAACCCTCCCCTGTGGGAAAGAGGAGATGGTTGAAAGCATGAAAAGAGAAATACCCTCTGCAATTAAAACCAGCATCTAATTGGGAAGAAGGGAGAGAGATGAGAGCTATATTGCAGTATCAGTCTCTCTGTCTCCTTTACAAAATATTAGCCACTTAAGTTCTTTCTCTTCTGCAAGGGCTGTAATAAAAAATAAAAAAATAAATAAAGAGGATTATTATAGCTTCTTTTTGGAAGAGGGGGTGTCTTTGACCCTAGGCGGAAACAAAAGGGATCCAGAAAGGTTGTACTTACCGGTTTCCAGGAGAGATTTTAGCACATCGTTACCAAAAAAAAAAAGAGGGGAAGGGGGAAAAAAAGGCTCGAGTTTAAAGATTGCTGGTTTCTCTCTGTCTCTCCCTCTCTGTGTCTCTCTCTCTCCCTCTCTCTCTACTCCTGCTGAAGCTGAGGCAAAAGGAAAAAAAAAAAAAGGCAAAAAAAAAAAAAAAAAAAGAAGCAAGCCTGAGACGTGCTGGGAATGCAATGAGCCCCTCAATGATCTTCTTTAGGATGCAGAGCTGCTGTTTGGCACACTCAATGGAGGAGGGAGGAGAGGGGCTGCTGCAGGCTCCAGCACCGCCGCCGCCTTCTCCGGGCACCGGCAGCGCGGAGCGGGAGGGCTGGGGCGCGGCGGAGGATCTCGGGCTCCTCTCCTTCCCCCGGTCCGTGTGTGTGTGCGTGTCCGTGTGTGCGTGTCCGTGTGTGCGTGTCCGTGTCCGTGTCCGTGTGCGCCGTGGTGTTGTTGCCCTGGATCAGGCTTCTCCACGTCATGAAAATGAGCTTCAAGAAGGGGAACAAATGAAGGGGGCGCGCTTGGCACCGGGTCGGGGGCGCGCATTTGGGAAGCCCTGACTATACATTTTTTTTTTTTTTCCCCTCCCCTGCCTTTTTTAATTTTTTTTTTTTTTTCCAAAGAGGGAAGGAGGGGGCTGGTTGGCGGAGAGGAAGGGAAGTGGGAAACGAGCGGATGGGGGAGAAAAAAAAACCAAGAAGAAGCAGAGAGGAAAAAGCCGCCGGGATGGGTCCCAATTTGCACCCCCCCCCTCCCTTTCTAAACAAAACCCCCAAAAAAGACAAAAAAAAAAAAAAAAGCCCAACTCTGGAGGAAATCAAAGATGCTCTGACCGCAAGCTCCAGCCGAGCTGCCGGGGCTTGCGGCGGAGAGCAGCCCGGTGGGCCCCGGAGAGGGACACCGGTGTCCCGGCCCGGCCACCCCGGCTCCCCCCCTCCGCGCACCCCTGCGCTCCCGGCAGCTCTTCCTCCTCCTCCTCCTCCTCCTCCTCCTCCCCGTCCTCCTCTCCCTCGGTTTCTCCTTCTTCCCTCCTGTCCCGGTGCCGTCGCCGCGGCTCCAGCCTCTCCGCCTTTTCCAGGATCCAGCAGCCTCCCTCCCGCCAGGGAGGCAAAGCCAAAAAAAAAAACCAACCAAAAAAAAACCTCGGGGGAAAACACCCGGCACCTTTCGCATCCTTCCAACCCCGGCGCGGCCGCTACCGCGGAATGTACGCGGAGGCGGAGGACC
>NW_010972798.1:41679-42240 GCF_000737465.1 Haliaeetus leucocephalus
CCCCCCCGGGGGGGGGGGGGGTTCCCCCCCCCCCCTCCCGGTTTTCGCCTTAAATCCAAACTCCCCCTTCCCAACACGCCCGGGGGGGAAGTCGGCCGGGAGGAGACTTAACTGGAACCGCGGCTCGGTAGGAAAAAGTTGACGGGCAAAGCTGCAGGTGCGGGAAGGGAGAGCCCGGGGGGTCCGCGGTCTTTTGCCCCCCCGACGGAGCTCTCCGCGGGCAGGGGCGCTGCCTCCGCGCCCGCGGACCTGCACCATCTTTCCCAGCCTGCGAAGCTCTTCTTCAGCGGTGCAATATGGACGCACCCCGCTCCCTCCTTAATTAAATTGCTGCATCATTCATTTTTTTTTTTTCTGACGCGGGAGGAAGATGGGGTACCAGCAGGCAACATGCACCTGACACCCCCCCTTTAAAAAAAAAAAAAAAAAAGATGAGGCGGAGAAAAAGGGCGAAAGGGGAAATCACGACAGTTTGTTCTGGTAAGAAGCTCGCCCAGCGGCTTTAGCAGCAACTCGGAGAAACGACCTAGGCACACTCCGCCTCCCCACCCTTGCACCCTG
>NW_010972798.1:42273-68270 GCF_000737465.1 Haliaeetus leucocephalus
GGTGGGGTGTTTGAGTGTCCGGGGGGGGTTTGGGGGGGGGGGACTGCAGCCATCCTGCCCTGACCTTGCATTGCCGCTTCCCCCGGCCGGCAACTTTCCGAAATGCCACCGAATAAGGCTCGTCATCCTTTTCAGGGCTTCTGCCTTCAAGTTTTGCAGATGGGCTGGAAAAGGGGGGAGTGTGAAGGGGGGGGGATGGCCCTTGAATGCAAATCAGCCAGCGCTGCAGGGCTCCTCGGGGATGGCAGCGTCCCCGCCGGGTCCCCCTGCTCGCAGGCAGGGCTGGCTGCAGGTCCCAAGGACATCCCGCCGGTTCCCGGCCGGGCCCTGGGGCGGCTGTGCTGCCCCGCACTCCCTCGCCTCCTGCTCGGCTGTCACCCAGGGCAGCCCCCCGCGGGATGCCCTCGGAAGAAGGGGAGGGGAGCGGAGGGGGGTGGATATCGGCCCTCACCTCCCGCTGGCATCCTTTCTGCGTCCTACAGGTTCACAGAGGGATGAGGAGGAAGATCTGAGCTTGCCTTGGGTTGAGGGACCTGGGTCCCCTTGTCGTGTCCCCCCCTCCCCACGCCGGGAGACAGAAATCGCCGTGGGCCATTCCCCCACATCTCCCTCCAGCCCCAGCAGCTCCCAGCCTTGCTGTCTCTGCTCGTTTTGTCGACACAAACCTGCTGAGAACGAGATCAGCGTGAGTGTGATCGGCAGGAGCTCTGGCTAAGGGTACGGCAGACTGATGTAACCAAGATTAGGACACCGCTCGGTTATTAACAACAATTATTAGGATTGGAAAGCGAGCTATTTCCTTGCAAAAGCCTGTCCTGGAGCTGGGGAGTCGGTGAAGATGCATGTCATCTGGGTGGGAGGCCGGCAGGTGCCCTCCTGGCTGCCTCTTTCCAGCCTCACTTGTAATTACCGAAACGCACCTTTTCCCCCCAGACAGCCTTGTGAAAATAAGGGAGAGAGAAGCCACGGATAACTTTTGTGACAAATTAGAAAAGGACACTCGAACAATTATTGTACCTTTCCGAAAGTATCATTACAGCATTACGTTTCCACTGGAGGCGACCATTCCCCCCACTGCAGTCATTGCAACGCAGTCATTTAATGCTTCATTCAGTCTGCAGTGCAAACCAGCCCCTTCGCTTTCTAATAGAAGTGGCAACGGTTGAGAGAAAGAGGGAGTTTTCTACCAAGGCTCGCCCTGCCTGTCCAGAAAGAAATATTCTGATCTTTAATAGTCTCTTCTGTCTCAAGCAATCTATGGTAAAGGCAAAAGCAATAAATAGCGCAAGGGCAAGGGAAACTCTCTTGTAATTATTATAGATGGGAGCTACTTCCTGGCTCTCTGTATTTTGTTAAAGCTAGAGAGTAGTTCAGAGGTTCTGGATCCGAGTGTTGAAAGATTTTAGAGACAGCCAGCGCCTGGGCTCCAGCTGCTTTTCTGCCTAAAAGCTCCGGCAAAGCCGTCTCCTGCCGTGTGCTCGCACCCAGCTTGCCGCACGCCGGCGGCAAGGCAAGGGCATCGCCTCGAGCTGCCATTTATTGGGGCAGGTGAACATGCGGGAACTCAAGCGTGGGAGGGGGAGCAGAGAGGCACGAGCGAGACTGCGATGCTGATTAATCCGTGACGCAAAGCCCACATGCGCTGGTTTGGGAGAGCTGCCAGCCGGGTGCTCCGGGGAGAGATGCTCGTGTCCTCCCCGTCGGGGTACAGGGCAAGGCCCCGCGGCTCGGAGACGGCTTCCCGCAGGGCACCCGGCCTTTGGGGGGCCTCGTCGATGGAACATGGAAACCCGCGGATTAGGAGGAAAAGGCCGGAACACTGGGCTGTGGAAAATACAGTGCTGTAACTCTTCAGCAAGCAGAGAGTGATCCCGGGCAGAAACATTCATAGCTGCAAAGGCTGCAAGAGGCTGGGGCCTGATAACGCCATCGGTCTGCCTGGGCTGGGTTCAAAGTTGAGCCTCGCGGAGCAAGGGCTTAAAATTCCTTCACTGGTCTGGTGACCCCTCTTGTGTCCCCAAGAGATTTCCATTTGTCTGGTGTGTTCAGATAAATATATTTAAAATTGAGATCCCCCCCGCCTTCCTTTTCTTTTTTTAGAAGAACCTTTCAAATATTCCTGGTTTTGTATATTACAAATTGTTCAAACTGAGAAATTTTAGTGATTTAGTGTAGTTGATAGAGGAAAATCAGAATAGAGAATCTTCTCTGCATAGCAGTTAGTGAAGCAGTTTACTAAGCTTAACTTTTCTTTTTCCCTCTCTGTTACTTAGTTCATTTACCAAACAGACAGAGAAACAAAATTACCAGGTGGAATTTACCTACAGTCCTTCTTTGGAAGAGAATATTCCCGTTAAGATCTATGTCGCATTGTGCCAGCACTGTTTCAGGGACCACGACCTCTCTTGCTATTACATCAACGGTTCAGACTCATTGCAAGGGGACCCGAACTCGATGCAGAGGGCTGTCCTGTCCCCCTCGAGTCAATGCGAAGGTTTCATTGCCAGCTGGAGGATCCCATTTGGACGGTGAGAACTCGGGCCAAGGTTCAGCCCTTCTTTCGACTTCCAGGGTTGCTGCAGGAGGCCCTCAGGTACCTTCAGCCTGTTACTGGTTGCTCAGCTGAAGGCTGGTATCCTTTCCTGCATACAGTCCTGGTATCTGACATGCCATGTGTAAGTACCAGGCACAGATTATTTGAACTGCATAAGCATTGGTGAATACACATGAAATGGAGGAAATGTAAGAATTTGAAACCGGGCTTCTCCAGCTGGAATCCTGTGGCCTGGAGAGCTTCTTATGTCAAACTGATGCTCCTGGCCACAATTTTTACTGTTAGCCACCTCATTATCAGTTATAATTTATCCTATGGAATACCTGTTGATTCTTCCCGGGGCAGTTAGAGCGACTATAACTGATGCCTGATTTTTAGATGAAGTTAAGAAATAACAATGCACCAAATTATATTGTCGTGGACTGGTTCTAATGTAAAGGTCCTCAGCTACTTTAAACTGAAAAGGACACTGAAGCTGTACAGAAACCTGAGCCGTGCCCTCAGTAACAAGCTATATGTAATTGGTTTTTACTCATGGGATTTTTTCAGTAGAGAAGTTTTGCCCAGTATTTGATGAGATGTGTAAATATTAAAAAGAAAAGAGGAAAGAACTAATGGATAGTATTAAAATAGAACAGCAAATACCAGCAAATCATAAGTGCAGTATTTTTAATGGATTGTTATTAAAAATAAAAGAGAAAAGTAGGCAAAATAAAAGGGAGTTTTTAATGGACAAAACTGACAGTTCAGTTATCCTCACCGATTCCTGACATTTCGAGATCATTTTTTTATCTAATGATTCAACAGCCTTAAATATTTCCTTCTAGTAAATCAGGCACAGCTATAGCTTTTTTCCCACCTCAGGCACGTAAGCCTGCATTTTTTTCTAAATGTGCTGGTATTTATTATAGCCAGTGTCAAAAAACTTCGCACTCCACTTATATACGAGCTTCTCTTTGGCCTTTATTAGAATGATATACAGCCATGGTTAGGCATGCACAACTTCCTTTGACAGCAGCCAGAATTTCATGCGTGGATCAAAGGTAGAATAATTCCCTTAGGGTGATCTCTTTCCATCCGAACTACAGAGTTATGAGCTCTGCTCCAGTGCAGAGAGGGGCTTCTTCAGCTCTTCCCATACTTCACATAGGCAATTCTGCAGCCATACAGCCACATCCTCCTTCCTGACAACGTACTGCATCTTTTTTAAGCTGGTTTTTTTCCAGTGGAGACACTTATTTCTACCTGGGAGCAGAAGTACAGGTTTTGATGTCCTAAATGAGGCTGAACATGGACCACGCAAAGGAAGAACATGGACTTGGAACTGTGTTTTCTAGATCTCTGCATCCATCGCCCAAAGCCCCCAGGGGCAGCACACAGACCTCCAGATGATAACTGCTTCATTGCTCCCATAAGAAAAAGCTTAGATAATGCAAAACCACTGTTTGAATTCTCTTAGCTGAAACACTTGTTGCAGAATGATGGTTATGGTTTATTTTCACACATACGCACTCCGCGTATAAACCTTTTCTTTTGCAATTTCTAGTTTGCTTCGCTTAGTTTTCTTTTCACATTGTGAGCTAATCTTACATACATCCCGGTTCCTTTATTTTGCCTGGGCACACGAAAATGGAGATTACCCTACAGCACACACTGTAAGCAAAAGCATGGATTTTCAGGGCATCTGGATTTAGAGTTGCCAGAATTAGAAACATGAGCCTGACGAGATCATGCTAGGGCAATTCCCCAGTACTGGGCCATAAAGCCAATCAATTTAAAATGTAATAGAAGGCACTATTGCTGCACTGAATTCTGTGTGAAGGAAGGCACTTACTGCTCATTTGGAAAGAAAAGCTCATATTCTAAATTGCTTTTTAGATCGGTCTTGATCCTACTTTTAGTGATGTCAACAGTGACACTTCCGTCCAGTCCAGTGGTGCCAGAATTTTCCGTTTACTGTTAACTACTTCTCCTCTTCCCCCTCTCCTCCCTTTCCTAAGCTCCCTGTCAGCACCGCTACTTGCAGTTCCTCTCTGAGGACAGTTAAGACGTAGAGATAGACCTTATCATCCAGCTCAGAGGCAGCAAGATGGATAGCCATTTTAATCTCTTAGAAAAAGTAGTTCAACAGTCATGGAAGAGATGGTGAGAATGATGTCTTCTCTGCTCTTGCAAGTCTTGCCCTCCTTTTCGCTGCTGATGACACAAGTCTTACAGTAGCCCCTAGTTATGAATAAGAGGTGATCTTTCATCCTAAATGGGCTCAGCTATGAAGTTCAAAATGAGATGACTCATTCCGATTTCAGTTACCTGTAATGGAAGTTGTGGACTAATGTATGTCTGTAAAAATGGCCAAAGAGAATTTGGTCTTAAACTTGTGGACCTTTTCTAGCATATAATACTGTAATACTTGGGTTTCTAGTGCATGATGCGTTAACACATTAGCATGCACTTAAGATATTATTTTTATTATACTAAAATTATTAAATGGTGAGAGACAGAATCAGCTAAAGTACCTGAGCGTGTCTTCCTCAGCCTTCGGCTCCAAACTGACCTCTGGAGAAGTGTTATTCTCCAGCTTTCCCACCAGCCGGGGAAGGAGGCAGCTGGCCTTCTGACTTAGGCAATGGAAATTGGCATTAAAAACTGAGTTGTGTGGCTATCCCTTCCATGCAGTAGAGCCCCATTTCCTTGTCTAGTGTCATTTTGCACAAGAGGGAAAAGCTGAGGAAAACAGCTGCTTTTCATTTTTCAACCACCGAGACAGGTCTTTTTGCTATTTTACATAATACTGAATTTCTTTTCCAGGGAACAGTGGGAACCACCATTTTTGATCACTACATCCAGTTAGTCATTATATGTAGATGTATGAGGAGGATCAGAGGTCTAGAAAGTAAGACCTGTGAGGAAAGAGTAAATTAGGACTGGTCTAAACAGAAGACTAGGAGGAACATGGTCATACTTTTGAATTATACAAAAATATGCTGAAAAATAAAGGGAATACTTTGCTGTCTACAAATAGCATCAGAGAGAGAACAAGAAGTTGGCCTTAATTTGTAGCTAGACAGATTTATACCAAATATTAGGAAGATGTTTCTGATGGTGAGGATGGCAAAGACTGGCTAAGGAGGTTGCAGAGCCTCTGGCATAAGAGGCCTGTAAAAAGGCAGGTGAGGTTCTGTGTCAGGAATGTCAGAGGGCAATTCCTGTGGCCCAGAGATGGATTAGGTGATCCCCTGAGCATCCTCCAAGCCCTACATTTCTGTGATTGTTCGTGTTGAGGGACAATTGTTTGTGATCCTATACTACACCCTTTAAAATATATAACTCCTCATTAAATACAGTAGGAAAATTTAATAAAAACCAGTTTTGGAACCAGATTCCAATAGAAACAATGACGTAAAAAAATGAACGTGAAAGAACTGAAGGTTTTTAGCCTGACAGTATATGCATGGCTAAGTCATATTCTAAGCATATCCCAGCTCTGAACTCTTGCAATTGCCTAAAATCATAATCCTGAAAGTATATATATATATATGTATACAAACACACACATGCACGCAAACCTACACTGTTGGATGATTTTACGTATCTTTAGTTTTTCAAGGTTCTTGTGTTTAGGGTTTTTATTTTCTATTCATTTTCTTTCTTTCTGTACCATTCACCTACCTCCAGTTGGTTAGCTAGCTAGAAATATCAGCTTCACAGGTAGTCGCCTTCCAGAAACTGGAATTTTAGGAAAAATCTCACTACAAGGAGATTTACAAAAAACTCTGAGCATTGGGATTCCTGAATATAGATTAAAATCTTAGTGTAAAAAGGAGAGTACCATGTTGTAATGTAAAATCCGTAACAATACTCAGCATTTGCTAACCAGTTTTATAGTCCTAAATGTTAGAAGTTTCCAAGAGTGCAAGGAAGGCTTCCTTTTAGCTGTTGATTTAACTAGGCTTAAAATCCAATGAATAAATTGTACATAGTTCATCAGCTTGTGGGGTGCACAGTGCCTACACACCAAATAATAAGCTACACAACCCACTGTGAACAGTTTATGGCCATAAGACTGCAGGAACACCACTGTGGAACTGTCAAAATAAAACATGTAATGGACTCATAAATGAAATGAATGGATATTGGTTTAAAATCAAGCCCATAAATACGTGTCACACCTGTCCTCTGGGTGGTCAGCAGCAATCAAGCTGTTATATTCTGAACGTATTTTCAAGCTGATGCTGTCTGATTTGTCCTTCCTTCCTTGCTGAGCGATATCAAGGAATAAAGTGAAAGACCTAAGTGATACAGTGCCATTGCAAAGGCTGCAGCCAAGGTGACGTTAATATATCAAGCTAAATATACAACGGACCCATGAAAATTCGAGGCTAATTACATTTTACGGTGTTAACGCGTCTAGAAAAAAAAATAAAAATCAATGAAAGTATGTTTACAGCAACTGTTTTCACCACCCAGCAAGCTTTTGCACTTTCCCACAGAGGTTACTGTGAATGTGGAAATAGTCTAACATAAGGATTAATAATAATAATAATAATAATTTACACCGTGGGAGTGCCAAGGATTCCCTCCATGCAAGGTACTGTACAAAGAACGATACACATAAAAGCTTCTGACCAGTGACCAATGTACGTGAATCTACTTGTGAATATTCCTTTTCATACTTACAGCTCTGTCTCAGTGCATACTAAATCCAGCTAAACTCTTAGTATAGTTCTCCCAAAGGTTGCTAATTTTAACAGGTGGTTTTCATTATTTTCTAAATAAGACATAAAGGAAGATCCAACATTTGATGTCTCTCTACAAAAGGTCCCAAATAATCCTCTAACTGGTTTCAGGGGTGTATCCCATCCTGCTAAACCAGGCACTTCTTTCAGCAGCTGCTTAGGGGACCCCACCGGCTTACGGACTTTTTGTGCTTTTTAGTGCAAAATCTTTTTGTTTGTTTTCTTGCTTATTTAGTTTTTACAGATAGTAATACTAAGTTGTTAAATTGCACTGTTTAAAGTGTCATTTTATATTTTTGCCATTTAAATCATCTGGAGAGAATCTATTCCTGCTGAAGCCATTTGGGGCCAGCCTTACATAAATGCTATTGAAGAGTCCCTCAAACTTTAACGGTTTTCCAACTTAAATACACAAGCCAGACAAGGCCCTTTGTAACTCCCTGCCAGAGCGGTTTTACTGCAAAACTGCATCACTGCCACACGCCTGTTACTCCTGACCTGTAGTGCACACAGGTCCTACCAGGGCCAACACTGGACACAGGCAACTGCCCAACACACACAGGTAGCAAAACGGCTCCATTCCTGGCTCTCCTTGCTCTGCGGCATCTTGAAAAATCTGATTTTTGCTGCTGATGTAAGCTATCGAAGCAAGCGGAGAGCGCAGGGACAGGGGAGAGATGCCCTGGGTGTATCTCATCAGCCCATAGCAGCGGGAGCCACCGCGAGTGGCAGAGCCGTACGTCTCCCTTTGGGCTTCAGACCCCCCATCCCTTTCCACCACTTCTCCCCACAATCATGGGCCTCTCACTTTTGCTCCTTGTGTTGACAGGTGTTGCTAAAAATTACCCCGTAGATGTTAAAGTCTTCAGGTTGTCAAAGGGACATCATCCATATTGTCCAGGTAGAGACTGATTTTTTTTTAAATATATGACTAAAACATACTGTACTGTTAAACTGGATTAAAACATGAAAGCAGCAGAATGGCAAAACTGACAAAAAAACCTATGAAAAGACATGCATTGTCTGATTTTCTGGTGTGCAATGCAGATGAAAACGGCAACATTTTTTTCAAACCATTTGCATATCTGTAAATGACTGCAAGGCAGGGTAGAAGGAGGCCAGCTGGATTCAATTAAAGAGAAAGGTAAAAGGCTTTTGCTTCTGATTTTCATTTTACAGTGTAGAGCAGGGCCACATTTTGAATTTCTTTGCAGACTTTTTAAAAATTAGTAAAGATCTCAGCAACACATCCCAAGTGTAGAAGTGCATGCTAAACAGAATTATATAAAAAATATATCTATTTTTACAGTAATAATTAATGTTTTGTCTTGTGCAGTTTTCCGAATGATCCACATAAAGCACATTTTAGGGCAAGCTGCTTAGCGAGATTTCAGGGAACTCTAATCCACATGACTTTCGCTGACAACCTAAACACAATGTCACGTGAAGGCCTTAACACGGCAAACCCCCCCGAAGCCCATCTGCAACGGCGGCACGGTCCTGAGCCGCAAAGCTCTCAGACGGGTGATACCCCAGCACAGGATGCTTTATTTATTGAGGTTAGATGCGGGGTTTTGGCTATGCCAGAATTATTTCTATTATTTCTATTATTTCCAGGAGAAGAAATTGGGGCGCCAGGTTAGCGGCAGAGCTGCCTCCCAGCCCAGGATGAGACAGGGGGCAAGCAGGTATCTTCAAAGCAAACCTCTTTCTCTCCATGATTTTCACCTACCATAGCATCATAGCATCATCATCATCATCATCATCACAAATAACAACAACAATAATAACAACAGTAACAACATTTCACTAGTTCTTCCTAAGTCTTGATCATTATTATATGCATCTTTCCAAACTTTTTTTTGCCCTTTGCTTTGCACTTGAAGTTGCAGCAACTCCCAGTTGAGCTGAGGCAATGCCACAGCATAATTTCTGCCATACATGCACATACACAGCAAGGCAAGGGTGGTACAGGACACAAACCTACAGGAGTAGGTGGACAATAAATAACTGTTACTTCTTTATAGCCACTCGTACCTTACAGAGGTCTCCAATTTGTCCTCACTCTGAATTATTGGCCTTTGCTGATGAACATAATCCTATGAGTAGTTATTCACAGACATAGTTCTTTTGTACCAGGTGCAACACGAAGGTTAGTTAGACATAGGTCTGATTGCCTTCCTGCTCCCGTCACTTGAGGCATGCCCTTATTTTTCCACGCAGAGCCAAGGCTTAGACAAGCCTTTAGCACGGTAGCGGATTTCCCAGCTACACAGGTGACTGCTAAATTGCCCTAAAGTTAGAGAGAGAGAAAGGGAGAGCCAAGTAAGTAGAGCAGCAAATTCTCCAGGTTAAGATGACAGTCGGGTTAAGACGACAGACATTGTTCCCCCTCCTACTTAGTCAGCTATATTTATTTTTTCAGTGGATTTTCTCCTTTTCTGAGTCTCACTGTACCCTGCAAAGTCAGGGAAATGTGTTAGGAAAGCTCTGCTACCCAGGGAAGGGCACAGTCTTAAAACTTGTGCACAGGGAGGAAAACAGATAGGAATATCTGGAGCTTATAGACAGCTGAATACTAACCTATATGAATTTAAAGGAGGGTTGGAGAGAGACTCTCGACTGTCTGACAGTTGTATGTCATGCCGGGGATAAAGACTACTTCCACTTCAAGTTTGTAGCACAGGTATTCCTGGCAACAAAAGCAACATCTCCCGACACTTTGGGGGTAGTAATGGTTTCGAGTTGCTCACATGCTCCCAGTGAAGTCTATTGGTGGTTATTTCAGTCCAACACAACTTCATAACCTCATCTTACATTATCACATTTTGTAGAAACATCAAGACATCACATTGCAACAAATTTGCCTTGCAACTGACAGTGTCAAAATGATCGGTACCTAGGAAGGGAGGTGTTAGATGTGTGTATTTCCATCCTGTCTTCAGCAGATTATAGCACGTTTTAAAGTTACTGCGATACTTACAGGATTAGAAAAGAGAAAGGAAGGTTTCCAGCCCCCCTCAGCCCCTCTTGTGTAACCCTGGGGACCGAACTAGAGCACTGGCCACTTCTTGTTTAAGGGCTGTTTCAGTCTAAGGCTCCTGGAAGTCCATATGCTAAAATACATGTTTGTTCTTACTTTCTTCCATGAAGGTAACCTCGCTCTGACAGAAAGCAGTCCCTCAAAGAATCTTTGGCTAATTTTAGAAATGCAGGGCTAACTTGCCCCATTTATTGCGGGTGTAAGGAGAGAAAGAGCCTTTCTGCACTAAGCCCTTTTTTCTCTGTTTGTACCAGTGCGAGTGAGGAAAGAGCCTGACTTTAACAGAACAGATAAAAATAAAACCGGCGATGGACAAAGCCAATTATGTTCCCCATTGCCTAGGGATGGGCAACCTAATTTGCAGCTGACAGTGATTTGATGGACCGAACCATCCTTTTTCTGATCCAGCATTTGGAGTAATTTTTATTGTAAACCAATCATTACAATGTAGGACTCTCAGTACCATCAGTGTCACCATGACAAATTCCCGCATCAGTGTTAGTGTTGCTGCTAGGTTTTTTCCTCCCATCCTTCACTGCCTGACACGTTCTAGGAGGTGCTGGACGTGGTACACCATGGCCCTGTCCTCAGCACGAGCCCTGGGCAGAACAGCTAATGGGTCGTGTGAGAGGGACAGTGCCAAACGCAACGGTACCAACACTGGGGGACATGTTTCTAATCTCTTTGCTGTAATTTTGGCAGGGATGCTAAATTTAGTTCTCTTGTTCAGAATATACACACAGCACATTAAGCTGGGAGTTTAGCAGTGCACATTTTCTCCTCTATCTTCATCTGAAATCGTCTCTGATTTTGCTCCTTTATGTGGTTTATAGGTCATAAAATGGTTTCCCCCACCCCCCCAGGACATTGTACTAGTTCGTTTCTGACATCTGTACAACCTAGTAAGTCCTAAGCCTTAGTGTTGTATCCTGATGTTCCCCAAATGGCCATATAGGCATGGCTTCTGCCCAGCCGTTGTTGGACAGAATATCACTTCATTAGAACCAGCTGGAATTTATTTTCACCAGAACTCTAGCAATTTCTGTTTTAAGAAGCCAAATCCCTGATTTTTCAGAGTTGTTGGAATTTACTTGTCTGCACTGGAAAAACCTCCCGCTGGATCAGGTAAGCTGTGGGTTGCAGAGATAAGGGGGCATTTGGAGAAGGTGACCCGAGAGGATACATGGAGGGTGAAGATCTGTTGCTCTTGCAGACGATGTGCCCTACATTCCCCTTCCCAGGTCCACGAGAGCACAGTGTTGACCCAGGAGGCTCCACCTATGCTTGTCTCCCCCTATTTCTGCTTAGCTGTGAAATCTGCAATTTCTTTCTTTCCACTACAGTATCCAGTAAAGACTGATTAACAAATGATAGACAGACACCTACTATTGCTAACGGGAGGAATAAAAGCCTATAATTTTCACAAGACAGATAGCCAAGACTTTGCTCTAATACTGGATAGTTTTACCAATACCTCTACTCCTGCCGAAGTCCTGCTTCAAAATAGCATTATTAAGGCTGTAATGTCAAGCACAGAGATGGTGAGACAGGCCAGCGTTGTGGTAACTGGTGCACCTTTACTACTGCTCCTTCCACACATCCTCTTCAGCTGCACAGTCACACGTACATAGAAGTAACTGAGCACTGAAGAGCTATGAGGAGCAAACTATGTATTTTCTGCTCGTATGCATTGTGCCTTGCTATTTAAATTGACCAAATATTTGTATTGACCAAACATATACATTGGTTTTATCAGGTCAAAAAACACAAAGTGAAGATGGAGAAATATATTTGATCATTTCAGTAGAAATAGAAGGTGCCTAATAGGACATTTCAGTAGCAAATCTAAGCATGAGTTAAGTGCAGTTGGCTTAAAACATTTTTTTGTGCTTACTTACATAAGCTCTTCATCTTCCTTGTATATGGCTTGATTTCAGCATCCCGTTTTAGAATATACAGATTTGGTTCAGCAGCCTTCCCCAACTGGGTGAATGGCGTGTCCCCACAGGCAGCCTTCTGGAGGCAGCAAGGCAGAGGGATGCCCAGCCGTGGAGGGGACCCTGTGCCTGCTGTTCCAGGAGAAAGGATCCTGCAACCTTGTGTCCCACCCTTGCAGTGCATCAGCAGGGATGCACGTGTGGCTCTCGACGTTAGTTTTGGGGTGGGATTTGGTAGTGTAGCTGCTGGAAAGGTGTAGGATCTGCGTCGTGTGGTGAGAAGAGCTCGTGGTTCGGTTGGCAGGAACCTTCTGTGCAGGGTTGGGGTGGGTGGCTGAGTGGTCCCATGTGCAGGGGAGAGAGGTTGGGACATGCGGGAGACACAGCTGTGATGGGGCCATGGCAGCCACCGGCATTTCTGGGATCTCTGCATGGATCTGGGGTGAGAACTGTGCCCTCGTCGCTGCAGCGCCGATGGAAAGTGCTAAGAACAGTCCTCGTAGACCTGTTTCATGAGCAATCCTGTGAAAGGAAACAGATTGCCTTAGGCGAAACATTTAGAGGGTCTTATACTTCTCTTTATGCTTTTAAAGTGCATGTTCTTGCTCTCAGTGAAATATTGCCTTTCCAGAATGGACTTGGACGAGGAGACGCTGTGTGTTGCACACACCTGCCATTGAGCTGTAAGCGCTTGTTTAGGTCATCCTCATAGAAAGAAATCCATATACATGGGAAGGTCACCGTGCATCCAGATATTGCTGCATATCGTCTTTATTTTCCACAATTCCTTTCTGGGTCAGGTTAAAGATTCTCTATACTCACATTTGCATTTCCTAAGATTGGATGATGTCTTTTTTCTATTGGTGTTGCCTACACAGATGTGTCTGCAGTGCTCATGAAGAACCTTGGCACCACGCAGAGCTGGAAATCCAGCATCCCACCTGCACAGGTGCACAGCTGGAATCACTTGTGTGTGTGGGGGGAGTCTGGCTGCAACACGGTTGGGTTTGGGGTTACAGTGGTATTACAGCAGCAATCCCAGTGAACGGGGAACAGGAGGTGGGATTTGGGTTCATGAAATCACTGCCACACAGTTAAATTCCAGAGGTGGTTAAGTAAATCCATGCTATGTCCACAGAACAAGCACTGGATGACTGCAGCTTTTTATTTGGGGAGTGCCATGCTGTAGGAATGAGGTTAGTTGTGTCCAAGTTTGTGGGCTTGAGGCCACACATGTTCTTTTAAAATGTTAGGGGATGCGGTCCATCCCTGGGGGCTGATTCTGCTCTGTTCTCTCTTCCCTTCTTGCATCGGTCATTGTGTTGGGGCTTGCTTTGGTCTGAATTTCAACTGAAATTCACACGGAAGCTCTTGGAGCTGTGTGAAATTCATGCCAAGTTTATTGAAATTTCATTGAGGGAAAAAAGGGGTAAAAGGGTCTCATAAGATAAAAATAATTATTTTATTTTTTAATATTTAAATTTTGAAACAACTTTCAGTTTGAGTTTCTAACATTTTGGGGTTGTATTATACATGTTACGGTGACATTAAAAATGGAAGAAAACTTATTGAAAACATTTGAAGCCATGGAAAATGGCTTTCCCACCTTTTCACACATTTGCTGTGGAGAAATGTCGAAAATCTATTGCAGTTCGGAATGGAACTGAATTTAAAATCTTTTATGAAACAGTATTTTCAATCTTATATAGTTGTTTACATAAGTTAGGTAGATTTTTATTGAATGTAGATTCTGGTCAAGATTTGCTAAAATTTAGGTTTCTAAATTCCTGTTCAAACCCACAGGGTTTAGAGTTACCAAGCAGTCACCTTTCTCGGTGATTTCAATAGGTCTGTCCCTCCCATCTATTCAAAATTAGCTTTAAGACTATTCACCTTGCAGCACTCTTATGTTTAGACACTTATTTTTAAGATTTTGATTTTATTTTTTAATGTAATCCTTCTTTCTGCAAATCAGAAGGAGCTTTGCTAGAAAAATAATTTCAGTTTCTTCCCCCCCTCCATTTTTACATGTCAATTACTCATACATATTTCTTATTCTTTTGCAAGTTCTCTGAGTCATAGATCATGGCACAATGACCACTGTCATGCTTAGCCTTCCCACCCTGCAGGGGCCACAGAGCAGGGCAAACTAATTTTTCAATTAAATTGTATTTTCAATTACATTTTCAGTTCAAACCCTAATTTCTGTTTCAGTAAGACACACAGTTGAGACAACTGGCAGAAGTCTACTGGCAGTGAAGAAGTTCCTCCAAATAGTCGCCCACTCTAGTTCAGTCCTCTGCTATACAATAAACTGATATGTTGATTTTTATGTACAAGAACTAGTAACTAATTTCACAAGGCTATTTCTTTAGAATAATCCTCAAGCAGTTTGATCTCATTTTAATCGGTGCAAAAATTGGTCGATACTTTTTATTGCACAATCAGTTTTCCTCAAAGCCTGTCTTCTGTATAGATTTTAATACCTCTATATACCTTAAAACAGTTTTCTGAAAGGGGAAAAAACATTATAACTCATTTTGGGGGCTATAAAAGGAGTCATTTTCTTGAAACTGGTCCTTAATATAGCTAATAGCTCTTGGCTTCACCTCAAGATAGTTAACAAGCCCATCATTAACTGTGGCTAATGAAAAATTAATTAAACTTTTTTAAATCTAATACTGGATGACAAATCATTATAAATCATGCCCTTGGTTATGCATGTCAGTAAAGTGAATAAATGAGTTTGAAACTTCATATATATGTATAAAACAGAACTGTAAGCAAATATAGGATGAATTGTGCTGGTTGTCAATGGTTATTTTTTCAGTAGCTTTTAAAATTTCTTCTTAACATTTCCAGAATTCTCACTAATGTATGACCCTGGATATAATTTTTTTGAAGATTTAATAGGAAACCTTACCTTTTCATATGATCAGAGAATCCAAGCATCTGCACTAGGATTATCCACACCCACCTGGAAGGTAATGAGCAAAACTGTGAAGACTTAAAAGGAGGAGGGCAGAATTATTACAAAGTCTAACATGACAAAATTCAACAAAACTATTCAACTGGATTTTAAACTCCTATCAGATGTCAATAAAAACAGGAAACTACATTTTTTTCTGTTTTAAATATGCCTAAGATAACTCAATAAAGAAATAGAAGGAAGATGAATAAATTTTGCCTGAAAAACAGTTCAAAAGGAGCCACATGTCTTAGAGGTGCAGGAATAATGGGAGAAAATGCAAACTGCTCAAAGAGCCTTTCACCAATCAGGTTAGAAACCGCTTGGTAAATCCTACGGATATTTCAAAGATACTAGGATCAGTTCACAAACGCCAAAATACTTCCCATATATGACTAATATTATTCGTAGCTTCTAGAGCGATGTAGTGTCAGGGTTGCTACAACTGTAACCCTTCTTATTACTAGCTAAGTGCTTCCTGGGTTGAATTAGAGCACCCCAAGCAAGCTGTGCGAGGTGCAGACACCAAGCGTTCTCTAAGCGTTTGCAGGGTGGATGGGGAGCAGGACAGACACGGAAAGGACGGTGAAGCGCGGCAGGCAGGTCAGGCAGGAGCCAGAAGCTGCTGCTGGAAGTGACCTCCCGCTTGGGAGCCCGGGCCCCATCCATCAGCTTGCACAGCTTCTCTTTGGAGGTCTGGTATAGCTGCACACATGAAACCTTTCTTTACTGATGAGAAGAGAGCATTTCCTTTAAAGCAACTCCTGTTCTGTGCGTGATGTGTTCCCCATCCTTTATTCAGGTGGTCTTTCAATACTGCCCAGGCTATAGCTGCTCCTCCTTCAGGGCCAGAGGACTTGACCTCTATTTCTGCTTTCTCCTTTGTTTTCTTTATCTTCCCCTCCCATAAGACTGCAATGTGCTCACTACATGTTCCTTTCAAGGCCGAGCATCAGCTCTGCTTCCACTCCCTGACTCACTTTGTGATACCTCAGTCTGCATCCCTTATATCTCTCTATTTTTATATATATATATCTGATAAAGATGTAGCTCAGTATCAGATGCGCGTCCTGTGGGATTGCCTACTTTGTACGTTACATTCGTCCCCTTGGCTGGGGTGCAGTTGTGCTTTAAGATAAAAGCCATTCTCAGTGAACTTCTTAAAGACCTAAAAGATACTTATATACATATATAACTACTGTAATCAAACGCAAACATATTTTCTGCCTATCCCTATTACTTGAAAAAGCCCAAATTGATTTATTTTCAAATTCAGGCATCAGTTTGCCAAGTGTAAGAATATGTAATACAGCAATTATGGGCATTCCCCAAAAGCTGTATTTATGTATTTATGAAAAAAGCTCCCATGGGTAACATTTCATATAAAATATTGCACTTGGAAATGCTTTTATTTTTATAAGTTCTTTTCAGTTTTCTATTTTGAAAGCTGATGTAATATGTTTCATATCACGTAATATTTCTTTGAAAGTTCACATTCTGTAGCCAGCATCACTGCAGCTTGCAATGCAAGACATTTAGGCAGTGAACAGACTTTCTTGGTGACATGCACAGCTTCTTAAGAAAAGCTATTCTGCAAATGAGATCACAGCATCACATCTATTTTTTTCCTGAAAAACACATTTAAACCGAGTTTTTTTGATTAGCTGTAATTCAGACATACCCTAAAATGTAATTAATTTTGATCACACCATTTCTGCGATTCAAATGATGGATAACAAATAGGTTATGCATATGCCTAATATAACAGCATTATATCAAACACTCAGTTTATTGCATTACAGATGATATCAAGTAATGGTAGTCATTCACATGAATAGTTCTCAAGTCTGATTGAATTTGATTCCTTATTAGAGAGAGTTCCACAGTGCAGAATATTGTACCAGTAATATAATACAGAAATTGCTTCTAGCATGTAAAATGTGCAATTATAATAAGCAAATATTTAACTCATACTGTGCTCTTGGGATCACAATGTCAATAAGAGACTTAAAAAAATTAATTGTTTCATCAGCCAGAAGTGTCTGAGAAGGGTCCATAGCCAAGGTGGTCTGCCAGGGATCCTCAGCCTACAGAGCTGGGCTTATGAGGAAGGTGATGATTATACTTACAATAAACGAAGGCTGGGATCTGTTTTATGATCAAAATATTGAACATAAAATTAATAAGCATCCAGTTATGACAGTAATAAATGGCGACAACATTCAGTTGATGGGAATGTCAGCAGAAAATATGAATGTAATGCATGTGCCTGGAGTTGCCTGCTTGTGTGCACACACACACACATACACGTGTGCGCACACACTCACACCCAGGCACTGGCTTCCTCGCCACGGTCGATCCCTTGCAGGCTGGTGTGACTTTCACCAAGGAGTGCTCAGGGCCTCTCACCTCTGGAGCTTTACTTTCGGGTTATAAAAACCAGTGCTGTCGCTGCACTTTATCAGCCACAGAAGGTATAACTGTTGTCTGGCTGTTGCTCTGAGAAGAAAAAAAGATTTCTTTGTGACTTCCCCCTTAATATTCCTTCAAGGGCTTGGGACAATCTAGACCTGAGGAAGCCCCCGATACAAAATTAAAATAAGAATCGAATTTCTCTTCCTTCAGAGCCTCCTGCCTTTCACACAGAGTTGGAACCGCTCTTTGCTTTCTTACTGACTGGTGCTGTGACATCCCATTATTCATGAGCATTTTCAGCAGGAGACAGATGTATGAACTCTCATTTTCTATGGAAGATTTCTTATGGAGCCAGCATTACCAAGCAATGATTAGATAAGATGACACCATGGGAAATTCAAGATGGAAAAAAAGCCAGAATGGGTATGCTGCAGAGCTGAAACGCTATCAGTCCTTATTGAACAGGCCTTCATCTAGGACATTCAGAAGAATTCTTTTAAACGCACCAGCTCCCTAATGAAGCTTAATAATTTTGATTTGACAATACCTAGCAGCAGAAACTGCATGGATGCTTAATAATAGTGTAATCATTTTCTGTCAGCCATTTGGTTTGCAGCAGAATATGTATGCTTGCATTATTCCATCTAAGATAGAGATATTTATATTTATTGAAATTCTATACTTTTGTATTATGTATGTCTACATTTATAATTTATTTTTTTTTTAAGGCACGGTGGTACAGATTTAGATTGACTAACACCATGGGAAATTTAGGATGAACCAGAGCCAATGTGCCAGTTAAAAGTAGAGCTGAGAATTCATCTGCTTCAATTCCAGTGCTCTTTTATGGAAATCAGCTCTCTAATCAGGAATCATTTATTGTCACTTTGTAAGAGTTTGTGTGTCAGGATGAATTGAGTCATTAATTGCAAATACACCAGTGACATCTTGGAATATGTATATGATATATATGTACGCATGTGAAAAATGTCAAAAGAATGGGAGTACAGACAATGTGAGACACTGCAACAATGAAGAAATATTGAATATGAAAAGTAAGAACAGAGGAATTTAAAAGTAAAAGGTGATTTTAAAGAAAAGGCAACTATCATATATAGAAAAGGGGAAAGCATAGATAAGAATTAAATGCTAGATATTCCTATGCTTTTAAACACATTAGTTACAGAAAACCTCCATAAGTTTACGTTCCAATGCATTATATGAAATGTGCAGATTTTATGGGCTTTCCACTCTTAACTCCTGGTATGTAACGTAAGCTCCAACTACAGCATGCAGTGGTGGAATGGCAGGAGAAGGACTATTGGGAAGAGAAGCTTCAGAGGGGTTTCAGGTGCTGTTGAAAGGATCTTGCCTCTTGGAAGTTCAGATCCTCAGATTCTACATATTAATTTGGATTTACTTAACCGTTTCAAATGAATTGTGATGAAGTAATACAAATAGGAGGAGTTTATGATAATATGTGGCACAAATAATGAAACTATTGGATTTTTCGGCAGAGCACTGGGGAAAAATCACTGCTGTATCTTGTGCAACTCTACCAGCAACTTTGATCGTGATATAATCTTACAAAAAGCACTGAATCAGGCTGTCGATTAACCTGAGTAGCAATGTATATATATATATATATATGTATGAAGTGTTGCATAAAAAAGGAGTTTTAATATATTATAAAAGATTGGTAATGTGATTGCAAGAAATCTGTTAATTAGCATGTCTGCCATACATCTTTCTGAACATTCACCTTAAGAGAACTGAGGACAGAGTTAGCAACAATGTGATACAAAATAATTAGCTTGTTTTCAGGGCTTAAATAGTCATTACTTTCCTGCAAAGTCTCTAATTAAGCTAATCCTAGTTTATAATACATTAGCAACAACTCTTTACGTAGAAGCTACTTCTTAGAGGATAAAAATAACTTCAAATTTTGAAATGTGCCAAATGATATGCGAAATTGTAGAGCTTGGGACAGGAACAATACAGACTAAAAAATTTATGTAAGTACTTGATTTATTCCTTGCTGCCCACGTACAATTTGTTCACCTGAAGTCCGCAGATACAACTGTTTAAAGGCTCTCATGAAACAATTTTCCCCTTTCTGCTTTGAAAGTCTATGACAGCCTGTTACCATGATTTTCTTAGGAGGTCCTGTTATAACATTACCCAATTATTTCCTAAAAAGTGTAAAGATTTTTTCCCTGACTCACACTATGATAGATGAAGGAGTGATTTGCAGTTTGATGTTTGACTTCAGTCAAAGGAAAAGAACTGATAACATGAAGTTGACACAAAACAAAGCACAAAGCCTGCACTGTAGGAAAAAATGGGCTCTGACCCTCATCCACACACACACACACACACACACACACACAAAAGAAACACTATAAAAGGTAGAAAAAGATATATTTTGGAAGTGGGAGACCCTTATCTTCCAGTTGCCATTTTCCCATGGTGGGCTGAATTATTGCTTTCCTCGACTTTGTGCCTTGCTTGGTAATTTACCTGTGGTCAGTTGGAGGCAATATTTAGTTACAAAGCCCTCAAGTCAAGCAGGAATGAGTTCATGTTTATGCAAGCCAATGAGATTAGCTAAGGTGGGAAAATAGAGAGTGATGTGGAAAACAAAGGATTCCCCTCCCAGCCAAAAGGAATAAGCCATCAGAAAAAACAATGCTGAAAATTCAGCCAATGAATCCTGCAAAAAGATCAAAACGAAGCAGGGACGCCTGGATCTCCCTGTCCCTTGGATTTACAACAGGCAAGGAATTACACTTCCCATTTAAAGACAGAGTTGAACTTCTCACTTAAATAATTTGTAGAAGCTTTTGTATCAGCTTATGCTCAAAACCTAAAAACTGGAAGAGATAACCACAGCAAGCAAGAAAGCACCTGAGATCAACTGGATATGCACCGAGCAAGAAGCCACAGGCTTTCTTACAGAGCTGTTTACCCAGGCATCTAACTGAAACGTGTGGTTGCTTTACCACATCATGTAATATTCTCTCTGTTCCCCCTACACCTTCTTTCCTGGTACAGTATCAATAATTCATGTACTTTTCTTACATGGGCTATTTAATATGTTGTAAGAGGCAAAATATACACAGTATGTATAAGGGAAAGAGATTTCCTGCAAAAGATATTTAACAGACCTGTAAAGCCTAGGAACGTGGATAAGGCAAAGCACAAGGACTTGTCTCACCCAAGTGTGGTAGGCTATTCCCTTTCATGCCCATTTTTAATTTTTTGTATGACAGGTGCAAAAAACAACTGCTATAAGCAATTTTCTGAGACAAATATCAGTGAGTCCCCAATTTTAACCTATAAAAAGTAGAGAACAAATAAAACACAATGCAACAAGGCACTGGAATAATGTGATCTTGTGTTCAGAGCAGTAGCAACATGTATACAAGCTACCTTTTTTTTTTTTTTTTTTTTTTTTTTATTTTCCCTTTGGATTGTGAGTCAAAGCCACTGACTCCGTCCCTAAACATGACTTTGGTAACACTGCCCAAGCCAACGTGGTCAAGGCCCTGTTCTCATCCTACTGAAGGCTGGGACAGGCCTTTTAAACTAAAAAGTCCTTAATACACACATGTACGCGTTCACTGGCTTACACTTATTTTTTTATGAGCAGAGCACATTTAAATTAGAAAAGATTAAGCGGAATTAAACATGGATGCCTTTTTCACGGAGCCAATTCCCAGAAGACATCCATTTTTTCAGCGTTCGCTCCCAAAGACTCCTCTAGCAGTGTTAGATTTGACTGCAGATGACAAGCTGTACACAGGAACCAGACATTTATATCCTTATCATCACTTATTAACTGTTGTTATTGTCGCTGACAATGTAGTGATAATAATAGAGATTCTTTCAACACCTGGCTTTAAGATGTAGGAGTTTATGACATTCAAAAATATCTCAACAGAACTGACAGGTGAAGGCATGTTCAGAAGCAATTTATACCAGGAACAGTATATAAAACCATGCAACAGCTGACTAGGACCTTGAGGAGTCTTTGCTAACCCTTAGGATTTTCCTTAGACACTAAAAAGCAAGGTCATTTTCTTTTAATAAGATGTCACTGTCTCCATGTGTAAATCACACTCCAGTGTCAGCGTGTTGCAGTTTATATAGGAAAATGACTAATAGGGAATAATAAACAGTACGAGGAGAGCTGTGACTGAGTGAAAAAAGACAGGAAAATCGGCTGTTGCCACTCTCTTGACTAATTCAGGGCATGAAGTGAATGAACCGAGATGCTGATTTCCTTCAACTTTTATAGGATTTGAGATTCTTCTAAGAGGGGTTTGGCTACTGAAAGGCTCAGGCCAGGAGAATGGAAAATGCCTTCAGCTTCCAAGATTGTTGTTTCATGGATAATGGGATGTGAGCCTTTCTGGCACTACTTCATCTGCCGTACAAAGAACTGGATCCTGTCTCCTCATCTGCCTGCTCTTCTGGTGTGCAGTGACCATGTCCAAACACTGCTCCACCATCGTCACCTACCAGTCAATGCACAGAGGATCCCTTATCACATACAGGCCAGATTTCAATGGGAAGAGATTGCTGTGAGGACCTGAAAATTATTGATGTAGGCTAAAGTCATCCTAATCTTTCCAGCAAATCTACATCCACAGGACTTCAAAAGAAGGATTTAATAAAACAACTCCACAGCCTGATGGAAGACCATCTCCACTTCAGTTGCTCCCAGATGGTTGGAAAGACAGTGTAGACCTGAGCAGCCCTGAGTTGCGCCTCTGCCCTGGTGGGTTTGGAGGAACCTCAACAAGACACGGTACGCCAAGACGTGGCCAAAGGAGCAATTGTGTTGGGGTGGTTTGCAACCGCTGAGGTCTCCCTTGTGAAGATGGGCAAATCCAGCCTGTGAGGTACTAGCTATCCGTCACTGGTACAAAACTGGCCCCCAAGGCTGCACAGCTTTGCAGCAGACGGCTCCACTGCGGCTCTGCCTTGCCAAGACCTGGACACCTCAAAGGATGGCAATTTCACTGCTCCACTGAGTGCTGCATGCTGCACTATGCTCTTGCTAGGAAAATTTTTCCTACTGTCCAAGGAAATAAATCTTTACACATTCTCCAGACATAAAGTAATGATTCAGAATGATCAGAATAAAATTACTTAACTAATGTGTTATCTGAAGTTGGAAGAGGCACGTTTCAGTTGCAGTATGACAAACCAGACAAAGGCAGAGGGGATATTATTAGCTAGGCACTGTCTCACAGGATTAGAGGTATGAGATATAATATATATAAGGACCCAAGGGTGAGATTATCTCAGGATAATACACCCTTTAGGTTTTTAAATTGCAGCCAAAGCAATCAAACCTGTTACCATAGCATTCATTTTAATGCACAGATAAATTTGTAGCTCTTGTTTATATAGCTTATCCTCTGGAGGCACTAATATGATTCCCTTTAAAACTCAAGTTAATGAGAAAATAATAGAGCATTGTAGATATAAGCAAATTTTTTTTTCCCACTGTCACTGTCATCATCTTTTATACAGCCAGACGGCTCTTTGAAAGAATAAGTTGGATTTATTTTATGTACCACAAAACCTTTAAAAATCTTTTACACCAAGCTTTCTGATTCCAGCCTAAAGCCAAAAATACTTACTGTCTAAATATTTTTATAAATCAGTATATCATCCATAAATCTTACCTTATCCCTAATAGGAAATTTAAAATTGTAACTCTTAAAACTTCACCTTGGCAACATACATTCTTATTTTATTGGCTTTCCTGGACAGAAATCACTGATGAGATACTGTATGTGGCCAGGGAATAGGGATTGAATATCAGTTGCTGAGTGTAGTGAGCTGTGTAATGAAGCCATGTTTGTTTACTTTCCTTTGTATACAGCACTGCAGTAAATCTCCAGTCGTTTTCAAGTTTTTTGAAAATTTCTTTTTACTCCATCAGTTCTCCTAATTCTTTTGGACCAGCTAAGGAGCTCCGTTCTCATGGAACGTCCTCCAGAACAAGGACAAGACATTACCAATGTTGACATCAGCAAGTCTGATAGGAGCTGGTAAAAAATCTCAGTAATTCATTTTGTCTGGAAAGGATTGGTGATATATACATAATTTACATTATCTACCATGTATTATTCATACATATAAACAAACACCTATGTGGATTGGGTCTTCAGGCACTCCAAACTTTGTAAGAGTTACTATTAATATAAGTAATGTAATTTACTGGGACTGAAGTATTGCCCCCTGGTCTCACTTGAAGACCATGGGAGTTTTGATTTGAGCAGGAAAAGCTTCAAGGCTTCTGTTGGCTGTGCCTGCTGGTGAAGTCACCTCCTTTGCAAGATTCATATTGTCACTCTGTAGCTTTTTGTACACTTCTCTGCTGCCTTTGTTTTCCCTTAATCTTCTCTGAATTTTAGACTGCTCCCGTTAACCTTTGCATCATGATGAGTCTGGCCATATATCGAACCATACCCGCTCCTCCCTGCAGCTCTGTGTTGTTCCTGTCATTGGGGACCCTTTGTAGTTGGTCTATCTGGAGAGTTAAAAAGGCATCTTTTCTGGAAGATAACCAAGTTAAATTTTCATCTCCCCAGGGCACCAAATGCTGGTGAGCCAGCCAGGCTTTTACAGAGGTTGGTGCATGGTTCATGAAGAAGAGTTGCAGGCATTTTGCTTTGGCCTTCTGGACACGCAGGCTGGGGTGGTGAGACTGTCACCAGCCACGTCCCGAGGCTTTTGAAGCCTTGTCTTGCCACAGCCTGGTATAGAGACTTGCAAGGTTGCTATTACAACAGAATGTAATTGACTTCAATAAGAAAAACGCTGTGTTGGGAAGTCGCTAATGAACTCAGTCTAAAATGAGTGAATTGGAGAAAGTATTGCATTGTTAGAACCACTAAGAAATATTATCTAAGTTGTCAGCAATGGCAGGAGAAAGAAGACTGCAAAGCTTCAGTTGTGTCTTACGATTTTTGTTGTCGCACAGAAATACAATGTGACGAGGCTAACTAAGATTTAGATAATCGAGGAAACAGACTGGTCATATTAAAAGGCCAGTACTGGGGATTTAATAAAGGCCAGACTTAATTCTCCTGCTCCTTAGGCTCTGGACATCTCACCAGAGCGTGAGATTCTTCCTCCAGATTGCCCAGCTGCTGCTAAACCCTGCAACGCCAAACCTCCTCTTTTGCAGCCCTGGTTTCAGTAATGCCACAGAGCTGTCACAGTTGGAGTCAGGCTCAGCCTGCCCCTCCGGGATCTGATCGGGAAAACTGTTCCAGTTTTCCTCCTGACAGATTTACTTTGAATAAGTTTATATTTCAGATTGCCTTGGGATAGGAAATATGTATGGAAAGATCTCAAGGGGTTGGATTAAGTAGTTTTAATTATAATACTGGCCTCTACGGAGAAGCATTTCTTGAGAAACGTTAAACAAACACACTTTTTTTTTTTAACCCTGCTCGGTGTGTGGGAAATTTCCACATCTGGAAAAAAAAAAAATTTAAATCTAATTATAGTGTTTCATTAAATCTGCATGCCCGCTGTGATCTACCATGTGCATATGTAGCTAATGCAGTGTTGTATTGTGGGGACCTTATCCATACTACTTGCAAATAAGCACACTCAGTTAGAAAAGTCAGGGATTCCGTAAGGTTGTTTTAGGTTGTCCTCGCCACCTGTCTCCAGATATAAAATTGTTCTCCACACTGTGTTTCTAACAGTTTGCCAAATCTAGCATTAGAGATGTCAGATGGCACCGTTTCTATTACTTCCCTTGGGAGACTGTTTTAGTTTAGCTGATCTTGCTGCTGGGAATAATTTCTTCTTAATATTCAATTCCATTTCCCCTCTAATCCCATTCATCCTACTTGTAGCCCCGCGTACCACCCCAAAGGATCCTTCCCCTCCTTAGGGTGTCTGCCCCAGGTACTTTTAGACCACTCCTGATGTTGTCTTATAATTATAGCTCAGCTGAGCTACATGTATTCTATATGTACGAGCAAACAAGGAAAACGCCATGAATGAATCCATTCAACTCTGGATCATTTTACTGAGGATTCACCAGCTCATCTCTATTGCACTGCATTTGGTGTTTGGTCTGTAAAACAGAAATCCCAAACTGCAGCCCCGGGAGGGTGTCATGGATTCAGCCCAGCCGGTAACAAAGCACCAGGCACCACTCGGTCATGTCCCCCCTCACCCCCCGGCCCGGTGGGATGAGCAGAAAATATCAAGAAAAGCTCGTGGGTCGAGATAAGGGCTGGGAGGGATCACTCCCACTTACGGTCACGGGCAAGAGACGGGCTCGGCTTGGGCAAGAAACAAA